>NW_012101288.1:1084948-1086255 GCF_000951045.1 Mandrillus leucophaeus | reverse complement strand
TTTATTTATTTATTTATTTATTTATTTATTTTAGAGACAGGGTCTTACTCTGTCACCCAGGCTGGAGTGCAGTGGTGTGATCATGGTTCACTGCAGACTCAAACCTCCGGGCTCAAACGATCCTCCTACCTCAGCCTCCTATGTAGTTGGGACTATGGTTGTGTGCCACCATGCCCAGCTAATTAAAAATTTTTTTTTTTAAAGAGACTGGGTCTTGCTCTGTTGTCCAGACTGATTTTGAATTCCTGGCTTCAAGGTATCCTCCTACCTTGGTCTCCCAGTGTTGGGGTTACAGGTGTAAGCCATTGCACCCAGTCTCAATTTGCTTTGAATTGCTACTGGAGAAAAGTAAGATGCAACTTACCCTTCTTGCCAATGGGCCCAGTCTTGCCAATATTGCCCTGATCTCCTATATCACCCAGTTCTCCTTTAATTCCTGAAAAGCAAACATGTTATCTTTTTATCATAAGGTTTTATCTTCCCTTGAAACGTGGCTAATGTGATATTCACTTGAAAGAAATACCAAAAAGTGTATTCTTCTGCCAGTGATAGCTAATATATATCCCGTGCTCTATTGTCTAGTTTAACAGACTTATAGTGTATGTATTAAAATTAACATGTGAGTGAGTATGAATATATACTATGGACATGATGATACTAAAATACTTTCTGATGTAGTATTTCTGGAAAGACTATGGCAGAGGATGTTTAAAAGAAAGGTTAGAGAAGGGCCGGGTGAAAGTATTCTTGACTCAATCCTGGTTTTTTTCTTCTTTAGCTGCATTCTGTCTTCCTTTTGGAATTCTATTTCTTCTCTATTTTAAAACAAGATTTGACAATCGTGCCACTTAAAAACAGGGCGGGGAACGTGCAGTCATAAAACCTAATGATCAAAGAAACATCAGACATGGTCCTGCTGAATTTTCTTTCAAAAAACTACGGTCAAGAATCACTGAGCTTTTCCAATATTATTTCGTTTTACAAAAATCTAAAAAAAAAAATTGCCAATTAAAAATCTTTGTTTTCTAAGAATAATTTTGGAATTGACATTCATATTTATAGATAGGTTTAAGTCAGCATTTCCCAAGTTGAGGTCTCACAGGTCTGTGAGTCTCTCTTCCTTTTAAATTATTCAAGATTTAAAAATAAGTGGTCTAGGGCAGCCCTCTTTTCGCAGTTGATGAGAAATATTTTAAGTGTTCAGAAGGTGCACACAAACACATCACAACCCAGAAGCTATATTTTGGTAAGGCCAATGCCCAGCTTTGTGAGTGAAGATACTTCCTAATCACCTCTGTGTTACCCTC
>NW_012101288.1:1082946-1084573 GCF_000951045.1 Mandrillus leucophaeus | reverse complement strand
TCCTTAAACTCTACGCCAGCTTTAAAAAAAAATGCTGCTTAGCAGTGGCTTTAGAAGGGAGACACAGGTATGAACACAGCTCTATAACACATCGTTTCTTAATATTCTCAGAGACTGCTTTTCCCTGGGGCTCCCAGTGTCCCACACCAGCCAGCCCTAAGAATGCAACTTGAGAAACTCAGAGTCTTGTTGACAGGTAATCTCAGAGGGGCATTCAGATGGTGAGTTAATTCATGTGTGAAATATATTTCAGGCATTGCTGGGGCAGAGGGCATTATGAAAGCTGCTAATTTCCAGGGCAAGGGCCAGGAGAGAAAGAAGAGCAATTATGACATTAAAATGTCAGTTTCACATCATTTTAGTTACCTTTCGGCCCCATGCGTCCCACTTTGCCGTGCTTTCCCTCTTCTCCTGGATCTCCTTTTTCACCATCATCTCCTTTTGAAACAGAAAATGAGACATAATGAAGCATCTCGAATATTTACATGACCACATTCTCCCAGGGGAAGGTGGAAATGGTTACACTCCTTCCCTCAGCTCAGTGCTTGTCTCACAACCCAGCCATGAGTATGGACATATGTTCACATAGACTTGACACTCAGGTGAAAGGAAGAAACTTCCAGTATATTTTATTTTTTACTTTTCTCCACATCCAACTCTATGTTTGAAGAAACATCCTTGTTGCTGAATTGAGATGTTTGGCCTGACAAATCTTTATTCTTGCTGTAGAATCTAGCAAATTCTTGATGGACAATAAACATAAAACTTACACACACACACACACACACACACACACAGAGGTACACATAACTTATTACTCTCTGACTGCATGCTTGGGAACCCCAAAATTGTAGGCATGACCTAGGAAGTTAAGAACAGGAGACTAGGGATGGGGAAGCCACAAAGCAGTTTTCTGTGAGTGGCAACTGTCTTAATCATAGGCAACTGTAGCTCCAGCACCTTGAAGAATTAAAGATTGAATGAATGGTTTAATGAACAGTGCCCAGACTGAGAATCAGGGGTCTTGGATATTAATGCCATGTTAGTCACTGATGGGTTGAACAAATCTTCAACAGGCCAGTGATTGAGTGTATTGACTTTGGACTAGGACAGATTTGACTGAAGTCTCAGCTCCACCACTCACTATCTGGAGAAATTTGAGTACAGAACTTCCCTGAGTCTCACTTTTCTCTCCAGCAAATGGATCTAATAACACCTACTGGAGTGGGCTTTTAGGTAGGTTAAATGAGACAATAGACATAGAACACCTGGGATACAATCAGTGCTTAGCAATGATGGCTGCTGTTTTTGTTTCCTTTATGCTTCCTTTCCTAAATCTGGGGATAGTATCTGCTCTCCATACCTCACTCAGTTGTTTTAGGATCAACAAGGTGAGCATGTGAATGTGCTTTGAAAACAAAGAGCACAACATACACGATATTATGACCAGATACTTGCATTATCACCACAGCAATCTCAGGGCATGAAAAAGCCCTGTCCATCAGCAGAGGAAAGGAGGAGAAACAAAACCTTCTAAAGACAAAAATGAAGTTCTTGGGATTAGACAATTTGAGTGTGAGAAACTTGTGTTGTTCATTGATTTATCCAAGAAAAAAACACCACCAGA
>NW_012101288.1:1072537-1082603 GCF_000951045.1 Mandrillus leucophaeus | reverse complement strand
TTTTCCCTTCCCACTATCCTTCCTTCACACTATTCCTTCCTTCTTTCTCTCTCTCTTTCTCTCTTTCTTTCTGACAGTGTCTTTCTTTGTCACCCAGGCTGGAGTGCAGTGGTGCGAACACAGCTCATTGTAGCCTCAACCTCCTGGACGCAAGTGATCCTCCTGTAGATGACATTTTTCTAGCTAAAGTTAACAGTGAATGTCTATTGACCAATTATAAAGTCAGTCAAGCACAAGCTAAGGACTTGACATGTAGTCATCACAGCAATTCTAGGAGATGGAAACTCTCATTGCTCTATTTTATGAATGAAAAAAAATGAGACTATGTGGCTAAGTTGCTTGCCTATTGTCATAGAGCTTTTTAGCAGTCAAATGAGGATTCAACAACATGTACGTTTCTATCCCTCTAGAATCCTCATGGTACACAGTTGTATCTTTTGGCCTAGATTCTGTAACTCTTAGCAGATAGTGGATTTTACAGAATTTGGCATTCTGTCAAATTTTTCAGGGAGAAGAGGGGAGTTGCAGAAAGAGTGATAGTTTTTGTCTCCTTTTATACAAGAAAGATAATGGGAGAAAAGAAAAAAACCCAACTAATTCCTTAATGACTTTATTCACAGGAAGTGTTTCCTTGGGATAGGGATAGGGTAGCATAACTGAGACACCACTTTGCCATTCACTGAGGGACTTTGGGAAGTCCTTTAACTTTTCTGAGCTTTTTTTCATGCATTCATAGAAGAGACAAAAATTACACTTTTTTTTTTTTTTTTCCCAGAGGGTGTTTAGCAAAGGTAAAGCTAGAAAAGTATTTTCCTTCAGGAAGTCCTTTCTAACACTCCCAGACTGGGTTAAATTCTCCCTCTAATTACCTTTGTGGCTTAAAAATAACACTTTATACCAAACGTGTTGGCGTATCTCCACTTATCTCTTACATCTCCCTGTGATCCAAAGCATGGTGGGATCATAAGTGATTTATTCTAGCATCTCCAGAATTTAGCACAGTGCCTGGCTCTAGTGTTTAATAAATGTAGTTGAACTGAGTACACTTTGTGTGAACCATAAGACATTCTACAAATATAATAATACTGTTTATCAAATACTTTGTGCCAAAAATGTTCTCAGCACTTGGCATACAATCTATCATTTGATTCCCACAGCAAGCTTTGAGATGTGTACTATCCTTTGCTCCATTTTACAGAAGAGGAAATGGGGTCACAGAGAGGTTAAGTAACATCCAGGTCACATAGCTCATAAGTGGTAAAGCCAGGATTTAAACCAGGGTCATCTGTCCTAGCCCATGTTCTGAACAAGCTGGATGATTTAGAGCAAATTCCTGCCTTAGCATTTCTGGGTCTTGGATTGCTCTTCTGTACAATGGGACTAGTGATGCGCGTCCTGCTCATGAAAAGGCAAGATCAAAAACAAGCACGTATGTGAAGCCCTTTGAGAATCAAAATGCCACACAGATGTGATTATTGGTGCCATTATTCTTTCTCCTTCCTTCTTCCCCTTTTATAAGCTTTCCCATTCATTTTCAAGCAAGTGTCTCACTGGAGGCACCCGGGTGAGTGACTTAGTCATCTACTGCTCCCTGGTGGCTATTGATGGAGATCTGGGAGGGTGAAATAGGATTATTTATTATTCTTTGACCCATGTGACTGCATCCCAGCCTGGTGGCCAAGCAGGCTGCGGGTAGAGATGAAGTAAACAACTTGAGCCCTAGCCTTCAGCGTGGGTCCTGGGTTTGTTTGATCTTTTACTTGCTTTAATGAGAACAGAAGGGAGATGTAAAAGCAAGCTTTGGCTAGGGCTCTCCACCTGGCTCACAGTTGTTTGTTTTTATATTTATTAGATGAGTAGGACCAATTTGGACTATTTTACTTCATTTAGAAATAGCCACTTGTATTTGAAAATTAAGTGAAAAGCTATAAATTGAAATGAATTAATTTCATTTTTACAAAAATGATTTGCTTTGCTCACACCCCCTCTCCAAGCCACCAGCAGAATTCCAACAGAGTACACATTTGACCACATTTTCTTAGATAGGACTTTTCCCCCACAATTAGCAAAAAATCTTTTAAAATTGAATTCTAGTTGGAACCCAGGCCAGTACCCTTTACTCAAAGGAAATACTTATTGAAAAGTTGTGAATTGTTTTGGAGATGCTAAAAATAATTAATTAAAGTCCTTTTCCCATTGTCAAAACAATCTTATAGACTGGGGAGTTGTAACCTTTGTCCTGATCAGCCTTAGAATTGAATGGGATAGGCTGGGCACAGTGGCTCACGCCTGTAATCTCAGCACTTTGGGAGGCTGAGGCGGGTAAATTGCTTGAAGTCAGGAGTTCAAGAACAGCCTGACCAACATGGTGAAACCCCGTCTAAGAATATAAAAATTAGCTGGGCATGGTGGCAGGTTTCTGTAATCCCAGCTACTCGGTAGGCTGAGGCAGGAGATCGCTTGAACCCAAGAGGTGGAGGTTGCAGATTGTGCTACTGCACCCCAGCCTGGGTGACAGAGTGAGACTCCGTCTCAAAAAAAAAAAAAAATTAAAATAAAAGAATTGAATGGAATAGGTGGTATGTTGTGCTTTCTTAACAAGGCAAGAACTTCTGCCTAAAATATATCCTTCCCACTCCTACTTACATTTTCTTCCCATCTATGCCAATTGCATCCTCATTCTTGGAAATTTCAGTAGTCATCAATTATGCCCCATACCTCTTACATACATGACATGTACCAGTAGAGTCATAAAACAGACCACTCCCTAGTACTTTTACTTCCCCAATCTCAACCTCATCACTTCACTGAAATCTTCAGGCCTCATTGGGACCTGCTATTGTTTGCCTTCTCCCCATTCACCCATTTAACATTCCCTTGGTGCCTTCACCTACCCAACCTGCCTATTCCTGGCTATCCTGAATTCTTTCAAGTCAGCCACTTCTGCACAGCTTTCCCTAAGGTAAAGAAAGTGCAATGCCTTGGTTAAGAGTACTCTGGAACAAGCCATTTCGTTTCTTCAAATCTCAGTTTTCTCATCCATAAATAGAGAGAATAGTCCCAACCTCATAGGATTGCTGTGGATTAATGGAGACAGTGGATGAAAAGTGTTCAACACCATGCCTGGCTTAGTTGGTAAACTCATCAGTGTCTGCTTTAATGAGAATAGAAGTAGATGAGTGATTATTTCTTCATATTCACTACCTCAATCTCTATTATATAATCATTACTTACTCTTTTACTTGGCTGTATGTTTTTTTACCCTTTATTGTGAAACTTTTTCACATAATTAAAGATAAAAACCCATTACTGAGATTGACCAATCTGCACATTGTTATTGCTTCATGTATTTATTTTTGCTATATTTTTTTAAAAAGTAAATTATAGACATGAACATATCTCCCTTAAGTACTTCAGTGAGTGATTCTAAAGGGTAAGAACAAACTCCCATATAAACATATTATCGTTATATCAATCTTGCTTTTTAAAGGGCTGTAGGCATTTGAAAAAGTCACCTTGATAGACTTCTGTGATCTTGTTCCTCTCAAGCCCACACTGCTGTGCTATATATAATCTCATACAAGGAAGAAATGAGTACTTAGAAGAGAAGTAGACATTCAGAGGAGTAAGTCTAAATCCTTTGAAAACAAATCATGACAAATAATTCCATTTTCTCTTCTGAAAGAACTAATAGATCAAGAAACTGCCTTGGACACAGTTGTTGGAAGACTAAAAATTTCCACTGGTGATTCACAGAAGGGAGGCATTCCTGGAAAGTTAGGATGACATATTGATGAAGCCCCGGAGAGGGTCCTGACCTTGCATATTCAGGAGTCAAATCTTAATCACATTGCTTATCAGCCCTGTGAACTTAGCTATGATATTTAAACTCTCAGTGCTCCCATTTTCTTATCTATAATTGGAAATAACTAGAATGCTTACCTGTTCTAGAGTCTCCCATCCTGGGGGTTGCTCCCTCACTCTGAGACCCATGCTACTTCGATTTACTTTAATAACTTTGTGATGGAAATTTAGGGGAAGCTTTCTTTGTATTTCTTTTAATAAAAACATAAAAAGCAAGCGAGCATGGATTTTGAATGAAGTCTGATTTGTAGACATTATAGGTTTGCAGCCATCATTGTTGTGAGGCAGGTTATCTGTGGAAAACGGAGGCCCAGACCCTGGCAACGTTGCTCAAGAACAAATAAACAACAGTGTGCTTCTCGGGAATAGAAAAAAAATAAGTACATGATAGTGGGGCAAGGGTCTTCTAAGAGATTTTTCTGAGATTCTATCTAATATGGTTTGGCTGTGTTCCCACCCAAATCTCATCTTGAATTGTAGCTTCCACAATTCCCATGTGTCATGGGAGGGACCTGGGGAAAGATAATTGAATCATGGGGGCAGGTCTTTTCCATGCTCTTCTTGTGGTAGTGAAAAAGTCTCATGGGATCTGATGGTTTTATAAAGAAGAGCTCCTCTGCACATGCTCTCTTCTTGCCTGCCGCCGTGTAAGACATCCCTTGCTCTTCCACCATGATAGCGAGGCCTTCCCAGCCATGTGGAACTGTAAGTCAATTAAATGTCTTTCCTTCATAAATTACCCAGTCTTGAGCATGTCTTTATTAGCAAGGTTAGAACAGGCTAATATGGTATCCTAACATTATCTTATGTTGAATGTGCAGGAAATGAGATTTTTCATATAAAACAATTAGCACTTTTCCTAACACATTTAAAGCATTCAAAAATGTTGTTTATTATTGGCTTAAAGTAAGGATATGGTTTAAAAAGAACCAACTGCATCTTAGTCCGTAGAAAATTATGTGTCTTTAAGGGGAAAAGCTGTCTCAGGAAGAGTCTGATAAGAAAGATAGCAACTCCTTACAAAGATGCGATTTGCCAAGGAACTCCACCTTTAGGAACCATGTGTGTATTGGCAGATAGGGCACTCATTCAAGTTCCCTCTGAAAGCTCAGAACAATGGACAAAATAGGAATTTTATAGTCACACGTACTTAGGCTCAACTCCTGAATTTCCTGTCTAACAGCTATTACATTTTAATGTAATAGATAACTGAATTTAATAAATTATTTAATTTTAATAATTTTATTAAGTAATTTGTTAAATTATTTGATAAATTATTTAAACTTACATTAAATCTTACACTAAATAATTAACCTTCCTGCTTTAGTTTCCTATCCGGGAAAATGGGGATGATGACCCTTTTCTCATGGAATTACCTAAAGATTAAGTAAGATTACGGATGATAAAATTCATCAAAGAGCCCCTTGCATGGAATGTACTCTCATTGCTGCATAAATATTGCAACCATAGTGAGCGTTTTTTGCTTTCATTTTCTTGGTATCCACTCCCTGGGCTTCAGGTAACAGCTCCACAGTTTTCTGTAGGAAATCACACTTACTCATTCTCAATCCATATGGTTTAGACTATATCCATAATAATTCATTCAGCAAGTCACATGTGACCCAATAAGAGCCCACAAGTCTCATTTTGAGGATTTTATTTAGAACTTTCAAAAATGGAGATTTGCTTTTTCTGCAGGAGTCTCAGAGAGGATAGACTATCATTGAAGAATCTGAATCTATTTTGACATCATTAAGAGAGAACTCACATTACAGTCATTATAGAGGAAAGCAGAATGGTGTGATGAAGACTCTGCCCAGAAGACGTGATTCGAGCAGCTGGACCTAACTCAATTTGAATCCCCTCCTGTTATGTGAGTCTGTGAATTCCCCTGCTTTTCTCTGTGTGTTTGGTTGACCAGTGTAAGTTTGGTTTGTGTTGACCTCTGTCACTTGGCAACACAAACTTCTGTACTAATACAACCACTTGATAATGATTAGGAGAGGTTCCTTCCCAGGAAGAGGTCAAAGCCTCAGGAGAAGATGGACAAAAAAGCAGATAATTACTGTGATAAATGCTGACAGTCACTGCTGTGGGAGCACAAAGGAGGAAACACCTAACCCTACCTGCCCACACTTCAAATTCTCCACTATTCTTTGTCAAAAAGAAGTAAATAGGATCCTTTAGACTGAGCTCCACCAGAATAAACTTACATTATAAGGTAAATACAAAGAAAATAAGCTAAAATACAAATTTGTCCTTATATGAGGGCAAGCTGGTACTAAAATGTCTTTGCCAATGAAATTTTATGTGGATTTTTGTCTTCTGTTGTACTCCTTGGACCTCGTCAGTTCAGCTCACGTGTTACCTCCTTTCCCAAAGAGTCTTCTCAGTACAGATTTTCCTAGCTCCATCTCCCTCTTCAATGGTCAGAACTAAACTAACTCCCTGGAGGGTAATCCCCTCTCACTTTACAGCGTCCTATTGCATTGTGTCATAGGTGATGAGACAGGTCAGGGATGATAGACTGTATTCCTAGCACTTGGCACAGAATCTGAGAATCTGTAAATAGGTGATTGCTCAATAATTGTTTTCAAAATAAAAGGAGTAACATCCTTAAAGACAAGGTAGATAAATGTGAGCTTAATGACAATACAGTCAAATGAGTTTGTAATTGATTGAAATGTCTTTCTCAATAATGGCTGATTAATGGATCGACTCCAGCCTGCTGGGAGGTCTGTGCTGATGGCCAATAATCTCATAAGGCAGCCCAGGAGGCAAATACACACACCACTGCCTCTACTGCTTCTGTCCACTCCATATTCTTGTTTCTTCTTCCAATTTACCTTTGTCTCTCAATATTACAGTCATGGTCTAATTTCCAAGGCTCGGTACCCAAATCAGCTTCCTCACTCTCATCTTGACTCTTAATTTTCATATGTTCACTCTGTCTTTCTTTTTCCTCCCATCCCTGTTGCTGTTATTTTATGCCTTCCTGTCTTTATGCTGTAACCCTGTTCCTTACAGGTGATTCCTAAAGATTTTCATTGATGTATCTCAAGTGCCTAGATTAGTGTCTGTTCAATAAATACTTCTTGAAATATAGGTTTCCTTGAATCTGAACTTTACTTTTCCCAACTATCTTGCAAATTAATCTTTATTAAATCATATTTTCATCATACTACTGCCCAATTCAAAATGTTTCAACAGTTCTTCTGTGTTTATAGGCCACTTCAAACTAATTAGTCTAGTATATGAACCTTCACAGGCTGGCATCAGTGGAACTTTCCCACATTATTTTCTGACATTCTGATAAATGGCTAATTTATATACACTCATTACAAACCAGGAGTTTCTCTGCTGCATAACCTTCTATTCCTGTCCAATCTGTTTATGCATTGTTCATCAAAATGTCTTTCAGTTCCCACCTCCATTGAAAAACATGTTTTTTTCATTTGCAATTAATCTGTTTAGAGAAGAATCTAAAGGTCGTAAAAGGAAAGATAGACATATATAGCATATGAGAAATTAGTAATATTGTAATATGCAAAGAACTTTTGAAAATTGCTTTGCAAAAAGGACAATAAATAAAATTTAAAAATCTAAAAATATAAGCAATAAATAATAGATGAAAATGTCCAGACTATTAGAGAAATATATGTATGTATATGTATAAGTCTATGTCATATTTCATCATGGAATGTTATCATTCATTGTTCTTGGCTATTCTATTGCAACCTAGCAAAAGAGACAACTGAGGATTTCAAGTATCCTACAGTCTCTCCTATTTGAATTACAAAGTATCTTCTTTTTGTTTTCAAGCTTATTTGGCTTAAAAAGAATGATCACTTGGAGTCTGCATTTACTTTGCAGTCATCACATGTTTGAGTAAGTGGGTGGGGGTGGGAGGGTGGGAACTAACACTGTACTTAATGAAAAATGCAACACTAAGGTTTGTTAGGCAGGTTTCCTTCTGCCTTCACATATCATTCATTATTAAAATGCATTCTCAGCCAGGCCCATAGAAACAAAAACAAAGAGAAATCCCATCAATTCGGGACTAAGTGGCACGCTTCTGCAATGCAATGCAGTTGTTAAGAGCATAGGATCTGGGATCAAAGCGCTTAGTTCAAGTCCGGGCTCCATCACTGACAGGGTATGGGACTTTAGCAACCCATTTAAATTCTGTAAGCCTCAATTTGCTCATCAGTAAGTCAGAATCATGAAGTGCCTCCCTCACAGGGTTGTTGTGAGGAGTAAATGTGGTCATGCACATGAAGAGCTTAGAAGGGTGTTTAGAAGGTAGTGAGAACTCCGGAATATTACATTATTACATTATGCCAGTAGCATCCAAGGGGCCATGAGGAATATCTAGTCACTAGAAATGAGAGAGGTACAAAGAAGAGGACAAGGGGAAGAAAGCCTCTGTGAGAACTTACCCTGTCGTGCAGATTTGCAACATCCTGGTTGGGGTTGGGGGGTGTGTGTGTGTGTGTGTGTGTGTGTGTGTGTGTGTGTGTCTTCGCAGAGCAGATTTATGCTTTTGGCATCTAAACATTTACAACACTCTGTATATGTAACAGACAATATTCTCTCTAAAATTAACTTCAGCACAAAGTGAGTTAGAAACAAATTTAAGGAAAAAGTGTAGTATTGTTATTAAATGTAGTTATTAGGTTGGTGTTAAAGTAATTGCAGTTTTTGCCATTACTTTTGATAACTGTATTATTATGTATACCAACATCTCAATCTATGAACATCTCAAGTATCTGTGAGAATGGTAGTATCCTCTTTGATAATCATCAAACATTGAATGAGACAAAATATAAAAACTGTAAGTCAAGATGATGGGCTATGTGATTAGTTTTTCTAGAAAAACAATGTCTAAGAAATATTTATGATATCTATTCCCAACTGCCGACTGGAATTTTCCGCTGGTGTTCACATGCAACTGAAACACAATTAAGAACTCATAATCTCCCAATTTTACTTCTGAAGTATCTCTCTATTGCACCCCATTCTCTCTATTCCAACAACCCTTATGCAACTCTCATCTTTCATTTATGTCCCACTAAGACCTCATATCCTTCAGTCTATCTTCAACCCTGCTAAGAGATTTCTCTGCCTAAAAAGCAAATCTAATGTTGTCCTACTCAAAGACTTCCATTGGTTCCTCTGGTTTAAACTATCATTTGGTTGACTGGACCAGATACAAACAATCTCACAACTTCTGCAAAATAACTCTGAAAATTATGTGGAAAAGAAAACCCACTGTTCAATGAAAATTAGGTTAGCAGATGACATGGTTTGATGTTTGCCTTCTCCAAATCTCATGTTGAAATATAATCCCCCTCATTGGAGGTGGGGCCTGGCAGGATGTGTTTGGGTCATGTAGGAGGATCTCTTATGCCTGACTTGGTGCTTTCCTTGTGGTAATGAGTGAGTTCTCGCTCTCAGTTTACACTGGATCTGGTTATTTGAAAGAGTGTGACACTATCCTCCTTTCTTTTGCTCTTCTGCCATGATTGTACTTTTCCTGAGGCCCTCACCAGAAGCAGATAGTGGCATCACACTTTTTGTACAGTCTGCAGTAGCATGAACAAAATAAACCTCTTTTTTATAAACTAACCAATTTAAGGTATTCCTTTATATTATGGCAACATAAAATGGATTAATGCAGCAGACAAGTATAATAAGTTGTTATTTATGTTGAAGCCATTGGAGTTAAAACAAAAAAACAACAAAACTAATTCTGTGTTCTACCTTATTAAAATGCCAATCCTATCCACTTAAAAGGGAGCAGGATAGGCCGGGCACAGTGGCTCATGCCTGTAATCCCAGCACTTTGGGAGGCCAAGGCGGGCGGATCAGGAGGTCAGGAGATAGAGGCCATCCTGGCTAACACTGTGAAACCCCGTCTCTACTAAAAAATACAAAACAAAATTAGCTGGGCGTGGTGGCGGGCGCCTGTAGTTTCAGTTACTCAAGAGGCTGAGGCAGGAGAATGGCGTAAACCCGGGAGGCGGAGCTTGCAGTGAGCCGAGATCGCGCCACTGCACTCCAACCTGGGCGACAGAGCGAGACTCTGTCTCAGAAAAAAGGAGGGGGAGGGGCAGGATGACGCTTAGTTAGCTCCTCCTCCATTGAATATCCTTTGCTTTAAGACTCAGAGTCTTTACTAACTAGAAAACTGAGTCAATAA
>NW_012101288.1:1066035-1072037 GCF_000951045.1 Mandrillus leucophaeus | reverse complement strand
TTTATTCTTGGTCTGTGTCTGTGGTCTAGCACTGGCTTTGCCCCAAAATCATTGGTGACATTGTCCAGCTTTGCCCTTCAAGTGAAGCATGGTGCTAGGGTTACAATGATAAATTGGTTCCAGAGACTTTCCCTTGTGGTATATCAAAGTCCCCCGACCCACGCACATTTCTTTGGGGGCTTTCACTTTTGTCTAGAGTATATTGTCACACTTGCTGCCACACTGCATCCCTCAACTTCCCATTGGACATATGGGCCTCCTTCTTTTGGTTGTCCTGTCATTTGGTCACCCAGTATGTGGTCTGATGAGAGAAAGATGACTTTTTCACAGCCTTTGGCTCTGACTGGAGAAATCTTTTTCTAAATCCTGGTTCATCTCAGGCCAGGCAGAACAACACTATCAAAACTATTTTTGACTGCACTCGATGCTATAATGTCTTGCACATACACTTATCCCTGAGCAGCATCAAATAAATGACCTTCAAAGTCCATAAGCTCTGAATGCAGGTAACAATAAGCTATCTGTTTAAAGAATTTTGTGTCCTCAGCACATCTAGCCTGTCTTCTTAAGATATGGGTGATTATTCCTGAGATGACATTATCTCATTTAACAGATCTCAGCTTCTCTCACCAGCTGGGTTGATTAGGGCTCCTCTCTTCGTAGTTAGGGAGGTAGAATGGGTACAGGGTTTCTCCTCAGAAAACTTTCTCACAGCTGTGTGGTCAAATCACATGCAAGAGCAGTACGCTTTAGTGTCCTTCTCCTTAAAATAAAGGTGATGATCCTTATAGGTGTCAGTTGAGCTAAAATAGAATAATACATGAAGCTTTGCAAATTCTAAAGAATGACTTCTGTTCATATAATTTGTTTAACAGATACAAGCATCTTCCCGTAACCACAAGAGACCTAAACTGATGCTTCCAGAGCTGTCGAATCAAGAATAATCACAGTAAATAATGTGAAAAGAAACCCCACATTATTTAGATGCTGCTTTACTTGAATCTCTGAGTATCCGATTTTTACTGTGTATATGTACAATTCTTTTCTAAAAGAGCAGAGAAAGCTATAAAATATAATTTAAAGAATTGTATAAAATTACAGGATATTGCAAGTCCAATATGTAATGCAAAAATAACAGACAAATTGGTTATGGGTTGAAATATCATGAAGAAACTAACAGAGTTACCAAGTTTGTACAAGTAGAATTTTATAAATATAAACAAAAGGAGTAAGAGAGAAAGAGAGAATTTGTGCCTGGCCTATATGTCATCAATGACCCAAGGCCAGTAGAATAGCCTGCCTATATGACATAGACAGTAGCTAAAGGAAATATTTCTTAAAGGAAGAAGGAAGAACAATAAACAGGAAACACAATCTCATTCTCCCTTGAGTTTTGCTCTCCCATGGTTTGCTCTTATTTTACAGAGTCCCTGAGACTACAGGTGCTAAGAGTTTTATGTGGCTTAACTCATTTTTTTCTCACCACAACCCTATGAAGAAATCACACTATTATTATCCTTATGTTACTGATGAGAAATCTGAGGTACAGTTTTCTGTTTTCACTCATGTAATCCCCATGACAAACCTGAGGGTATTTACTAGTTATTTCAATTTTACTAATAAGGAACGCCAGGATCAGTTGGAGAACTAGGGAAAGGAAGCAATATCAGCAAAGAGAAGAGGTGGTCTCAAGTTTGTGAGCTCTTGATAAATAAAAGTTGACTTTGGAGTAAGACTGAAAACAGGCAGAAAATTGCGATAAATAGGAGAAAGGAGCTGTCTTTCCCTGGTACATTTCTATTTGGGGAGCTGACTTTACAATCTATGAGCTTTTCTTTAGGAATGGGGGAAGAGAGCCTATAGTAACAAACAGGAGTGGAGACTAGTGAAAGAAATGATAGGTAAGCTATATACTAAACATGTTTCAATTTCAAAATAAGCATTTGAGGTGGGCAATATGATCTCCATTGTATTTCTAATTTTTTTTAATTTTTAATTTTTGTGAGTGTGTGGTAGGTGTATACATTTATGGGGTCCATGAGATATTTTGGTACAAGCATGCAATGTATAACAATCACATCATGGGAAACTGGATATACTCAACATTTCTCCTTTGTGTTACAATGTAATTATACTCTTCTAGTTATTACAAATGTACAATTAAATTATTACTGGCTATAGTTCAGCTGTTGTCCTATCAAATATTAGGTCTTTTTCTTTTTTTCTATGATTTTTGTACCCATCAATTGTCCCTATGTCCCCCAACTCCCCTTCCTAGCCTCTGTTAATCATCTTTCTATTCTCTATCTCCATGAGTTCAATGTTTTGGCCATTTTATAGATGAAGACATTTAAGCTTAAGATCGTATAGCTAGGTAAGTGGCAGAGCTCACATTCAAAACTATACATATATATATATATATATGTCCATGATATATACATATAAAAGCCCATGATCTTCACATACATGAAAATGCCTATCACTATGATCTCTACTAGTGATTAATACATATCCAAATTATTATGTAAGAGTGTTGAAGAGAGACATGGCTTATTAAGTTCATATTAAAATGAAACAAATTATTATTTTTTTTGAAACGGAGTCTCGCTCTGTCGCACAGGCTGGAGTGCAGTGGCGCCATCTCTGCTCACTGCAAGCTCCGCCTCCCGGGTTCATGCCATTCTCCTGCCTTAGCCTCCGAGTAGGTGGGACTACAGGCGCCCGCCACCACGCCCAGCTAATTTTTTGTATTTTTAGTAGAGACAGGGTTTCACCATGTTAGCCAGGATGGTCTCGATCTCCTGACCTCGTGATCCACCTGCCTCGGCCTCCCAAATTGCTGGGATTACAGGCGTGAGCCACCGTGCCCAGCCGAAACAAATTGTTTTTTATCATTACCATTCAGTACTACTTCCTGACTCATCTTTACCCACACTTTTATTGACTGGAATTTTATTCTTCCCTTCCTGACCTAAACTTGAAATGCCTTCTTAGTATCTACCTAAAGAAAAAAAGATGAAAAATTGTTCTAAGTATCGATACACTGAAATACAAAAGTTAAAAAAAAAACACTGAAAATATTGTTCTGCCCTTATGCATAAAATACATATTAAAACACATAATGAAAGAATCTAGTGAATTAATACAATTAATAAAAAGTTTTGGGAAAACACCTAGTTGTTTACCCTTTCTGATAGTTACCGAAAAAGAATCAGCAACTCAACTTGCATTAGGGTGACTGAGCTAGAATAGTTCTGTGTCATGTTTATACATTGATCTCATGGAACTCCTTTTCTAATGTTAATTTATAAAACCAACTAATCATTTTATGTTTAATGAGAATGATATAAGGTGAGGAAAATGATGTAACATGGTGGAATGGAACAATGCCTGCTCCAAAAATCTGGAATCTGAGTTCTAGTTCTAGCCCTGCTACCTATTAGCCGCTGTGTGACCTAGAACAAGTTATTTTACCTCTCCGGGCCTCAGTTTTCACAAAAGTAAAAATAACTGGAGTTAAACAAAATTATCTCTGAGGGTGACCTCACAGGTAGTAAGACTTCCAGTTTGAGTATGAAAAAGATTGGACTTTCTTGGGCGTTTCTCTCTATCCATTTGGGTAAGTCACAGAATGTCTTATTTGTGTTGGGGGCTAAGAAGTATCTTGGTAAATTATTCAAGTTGTGTCAATTGCTGGGATCCAGAGCCATGTCCAGTAAAATAGTGGATGGCCAAATAGAAATCTAGTTTTCAGTAGCTAAGAGGTCTTCTGAGAAAGGAATTGTCCCCGAGGATAGGGGTGACGACTGTCAGGCTTTACTCATGGCATAGCCTCTCTCATCAGAGAAGAGCAGCAACCGTGCAGAGCTTGTATTGTCTGACACTCAGGTGTGTGCTCTGGAGTTCCATGGGGACCAAGGGGGGTTTAAGTAAAGAGACTGAAGTAGCCATTTCCTCTGTCCCCATAAAACACTGAGGTGCCGTCAACACTGTGTAGGGGCCTCTCTGGCTTGCTAGTGGGTTTAGCAGGTTGATTGGAACATAGGGCCCAACTAGAACTTAACTGGGTTTTAATTTGCCTCTTCTGGCTCTGTGGACCTACGTTAGGGACTTAATAATTCTTACTTCAATTTCTTCATCTGTCCAATGGGAGTGATAAAGCCTTTTTTTCTCAAAAGTCCATTGAAATAATAAAGTATTTTTTCTCAAAGTTCACTGAGATAAAATCTTTTTGCTCAAAGTCCATTGAAGTAATTAAATTTAAACGTGGTTGTAAAGCACTCGCACAGTGCTGGGTGAATGGCAGCTACTCAATGTGTGCTAGCAATCTTGCTCCTGCCACCCCATTGGATGTGGTGATTAGAGTCATGCTGAAAGGGAAAGAGCTTTGCTCTGCCTTGTGGTTTCATCACGGGCCACACTTGTGGAGGAGTCATGATGGTTACCCGTGAGAATCACAGTGTCCTCAGAAGTGTCGGAAAGGCTTCCTTAGTGAAGGAGGCAGCAGTGTGTTACTGGCTAGGCAGAGACAGGGGCACCTGGGAAGCAAAGGCACTATTGTAATTAGAGAAAGTCAGTGGTCCCTGGCAGGGAGGTTCTTAAGTTGTTGGGGAAGTGGCATAATGGCCATGACCCCCAGGACCAGTCTGTTTTTGGGAGCAGGTACAACAGATTTTAGGAACTTCAGGACATACTTAGAGGATATTTTGAAAGAGTTGTGTTACTAGATCAAGACCTCAAATTAAAATGTTGGGGGTCTTTCACGGAAAATGTGGGTAGATTCATTTAATCACAAATATGTATTGAGCACCCACCCTGTGTTGGGAGCTCTTCCAGGTTTAGAAAACCACGCTCAGCAAGAAGGACTGGCATCCTTGTCCATTTGGGAAGCCTGCACGCCAGGACTGACTATACATACATCAATACACAAGAGATTTTCACTCAGTACTAAGCCTGTGAAAATAAAATACCTTGGAACTATGACAAAGAGTACAGGGGTAGGTAGGCAGGGCCTTGCTGCATGGATAACACTTGAGCTAAGACCTGCATGAGGAGAAGGAACTATCCTTGGGAAGATCTGGATAAGGGTGGACCAGACAGAAGAGCCATCAAGAGCCAAGGTCCCGAGTCAGGAAGGAGAGCGAAGACCAGCATGCCCATTGAAAAGCAGAAGTGAAAACAGCAGTTTGAAATGATGGGGGAGAAGCTGAGAGAAGTCAGTTGGAAAAAAGACCTTGTAGGTCACACACAAAAAAATGTCATTGAAAAGGCCCTACTAAAAAGCTAGCAAACACCAAAATAAACAATAGGGTAAAATAACATTATTTCCAAACAAATTAATGAAGTAATGAAGTTGATTATCAAAGAGAAGATATGCCATCATTTTCAGCATATTTTAGTACCCAAGACAGTGCCGGGCTGTGAGGTTTCATGATGCCATGTTCTTTGACTTTGCCCTGTACATTTTTTTAATCACCAAAATGTGACTGGTAGACTGTATTTTCAAACCTGATATATAACTAGTACAAACTAGTGGATATAATGAAATGACACTGGTCTTGGAGCCAGAAGGCCCAGGGTCAAGTTCAAGATGCAAGATTCTACCTGCTGAAAGACCTTGGGCACTCCCCTTGGCCCCACTGGTATTGTTTCCTTAGGTCTAAGTTTAAAGAAATTGCTGCCACATAGGGAAATTATGGGAATTAAACAAGACAATGATTTTAAAGGTCCTTGAAAACTGTAAAGTACCATCCACATTAATTGGTTAAAATCATTTTTTAACACTTTTTGTTTAAAACTTGTCTCTCTTTTGCTTTGTGTTCATTTATTTTTCTTTTTAATTTTTTATGGATACTTAATAGTTGTACATATTTTGTCATTGTTATTTTCAAGGGAAACCACTAGAGGTCAGAATTTCACATAAATTGTTTAAAGAAACCACCAAGATGGGGGAGGAGGGAGAAAAAGAGAGAAAGGGAGAGAGGGAGAGAAGGAAAGAGGGA
>NW_012101288.1:1029885-1065970 GCF_000951045.1 Mandrillus leucophaeus | reverse complement strand
AGAGAGAGAGAGAGAGAGAGAATGAATTTCATTTTCCTGTTAGGTAACATAAACAATAAGTTTAAGGCATAGAAAGAAAAATAATGATGGCTTGCAACAGAGATGTTTTGATAACTTATTCTCAAAATTGTTATTTGACAGACTTAGATAGTGAGAGAAGGGAAAGATAGAATACAATTTTTTAAAATTTCTATTGATGATGTCTACACAGCTTAAAGTTCACATTGGTTACGATAATTCTGAAAACAGGTCTGTGACGAAGGCTCACTTTGCAAATGAAGACACTGAAGTGTAACAGATGTAACAACATGCTGAAGATAGTCAGATTGACTCCAGTGTCTTTCTTTCCACTAAGCCATGTCTGAGAAATAAGACTTTAAAAATAATATCTGTATATTGGTCAATATATACTATGATTGGTTAGCATTTCTGGGTTTTCACAAATGGCATTCTGCAATTCTAAATAAATTATTTAGTTTTCACTCTCCCAAATGAATTTAGGGAAAATTCCTTTCACCATCTGTTTCCCAGAGTATCTAGAAATTTCTGAGCACCGTGCTGCAGTGCTAGAAAATACAGTAATGAGATGATTAGCCATGGAGAAAAGTATTAAGACTAGCTTGATCTTAGGGAAAAAATATTGAAAAAACAGTAATAACCAAGTCCTTTAAAACATTTGCTTAGCCATCATACTATTCTTTTTTTTAATTTTGTAGAGGTAAATATACATATCTGCCTTATTTTGGAGTAGGGAGGGGTTGCGTATTCATGAAGGAACAAGGTAGAGTAGATGGCAGTGTGTGTGTGTATGAGAGATACATATATATACACATATATGCATATGTGTATATATGTGTGTGTATATATATATGTGTGTGTGTGTATATATATGTGTATATATATTGAGATGGGGGTCTCACTCTGTTGTCCAGGCTGGAGTGAAGTGGCATGATCATGGCCCATGCAGGCTCAACTGTCTGAACTCAAGCAATCCTCCTGCCTCAGACACCCAAGTAACTGGGACTACAGCTGTGCACCACCACACCTGGCTAATTTAAAAAAATTATTTTAATTTTTTGTAGAGATGGGGTCTCCTTATGTCACCCAGGCTGGTCTCAAACTGTTGGGCTCAAGCGAGCCACCTGCCTTAACCTCCCAAAGTGTTGGGATTACAGACAACACACCTGGCCCACTGTTCCTATCTTAAGAGAAGGTATCATGTCTTTGTTTCTGGTGTACTCATATCATCTAGCACAATTCCTAGAGCAGAGGAAAGGCAGCGATGAATATGAATATACTCATGTTGCTTTAGGTGCATTTAGGTGTGTAGGAAATTTTCAAAGAAAAAGCATAAATTAACTGGTGCCAACCTCAAGAGTCTGTAATAGAATACAAAGCTTGGTATGTAGATGCAAGAGCTAAGACAGGTTCCTTATCTTAGTTTCCAGCCCCTAGCAGCTAACATGATGCCTGGAACTTAGTAGGTATTCAGTACATTTGAGGATCATGAATTTCTTTATTAAGAATAAAATTTATTAACTTTTATTAAGAATTTATTTTATTAAGAATAAAATTTTATTAAAAATAAAATTTAGAGTCCATTTGATGCAGTTTCCAAGCTCTAGATGAAGAAGAGGAAATCAAACCCAAGAACATAGCAAACAAACTTGGTTCTAGAACCCAGGGTTCTAGAGCACCGCTTCCCAAATCCTTTTCCCCAGGAGCACTCACTTCATTTTGTCACAGTCTGGCTTGTAATTATCTCATAATGTCTGCACGTGCTCAGGAGGAAAGTTAGTGAGATTTCCACTGTTTGAAATCTTAACAGGGTTTCTAATGGGAAAATGGGGAGGGAGAAATTTTCTACTAAGTAAAAAATAGTACTATTCTCAAATGGATTCTCCCACTTGCAGGGACAAGGAAAACTTTAATTTTCGATGCCTCCCATGACACCCCAGGAATAATCTAAAGTTTCCTATACTCTAAGGAAAGTTCAGTACAGGTTTTAAGTAAATACTTTATTTCTAATCAAAACTTTCTTTCTGAACATTTGCCCTCACATTATTCATTTATTCACCCAAGAAATTATTTGGAAGCTCTAAGGTCTCATTGTTCCTTACAGCATTTATTTTATCATATCAAAGGTTAAAACTTGGATTGCAATCTTAGAGGAAAATTAATTCAGTGATTAAGAAAAATGCACTTTAAGCAATACACGTTTAAGTAACTGACAAGCATGGGGCAACGTATTTCTGATTTTTTTTAAAAAAAACAAAACACTTTTTTCTACTTAAAATTTTAGGCAACTGCAATTCTTCCACCCTATAGCCTGGAGAAACAGCATGAATTACTAATAAGGGAGCACCAATCTGCAGTGCAGTGACCACTATTCAGAACAAAAGGGTAAAAGCTAAAACCAGAAAAATAGATTTTTTAATCTACTAGTTGCTTAAAGCATATTTGGACCTTGGCTCTACTGGAGAACATTTTGCAATATTCTACCATTCTTGAGCAGAAGGCACTTGGCCCCAAAGACTACACTTCCAAAGAAAGAAATGGTCATTTATATACTACCTACGATGCTTGACAGAATGTTTCCATCCTCTACGTTGGAACTCAGGATCCCATTAACTCATGAAATATATATTTAAGATTTAAGTTTATTTTACTGACCCTTTGCTTAAACAGCTTCACCAGCATCAGTATTAGAAAGGAGGAGAATACAAACAGCTCAAAAATAGAGATCCTTTTAAGGAAGGAAAGGACTTCTGAAGACTCATGCTTGGATTGTGCATCTATCCCGGAGCAGAACGGAACAGGGACTTTCCCCCTGCCCCAGGTAAGTTCCCTCAGATCTCTGTCCTGGGTTTCCCCTTCCCAACATCCTCTTACCTAACATCAAGGGAGAGCTTTAAATAAGTAACAGACCAGATTTGGAAAATCCTGATTTTCCAAAATAGAAGGGAAGTGGGAGGAAACTAGGGAGGAGAGAAGAGAAAGTCATTGAAATCTAGGAAGGGGTTCAGAGATGAGGGAAGAGATCATATTTATTATACATGAAAATCATGGTTTTCTTTCCTCACCTTTGGGTCCTGGTGAAATTGTGTGTGTGGCACAGACTTCAGCGGTAGGACGGCTATCGATATCCAGACCCAGACTCTGAATTTGCAAAAGAAATAGTACCAGGAGGATAAATTGGTTTCTTCGAAGCAAGGATGCAAGGCCATTCATTGCTGTGGTTCCTCAGAAAAGGGTCTCCCAGAAATGCCAAATAAACAGCTTTATTTTAAATAAAACCTCCTGCTTTGGGGAAGAACGGGAAGTATTTGGAACACACATTCCAAAAAGGGCTACAGAGGCAGGAAGGAAGCATACCCTAGACTGTTTATTTTCTCAGTGTTCCAGATGGACCATACATTGTCCAGACTGTTTATTTTCAAGTGACAACAGTTTATTGAAAATTATCTCTGAACTCCAGTGTGCATGTCAGTGGAAACATCCCTAAGAGCAAAGAAGATAGAGATGCCTTCTGCTGAGTACTTGAGCTGACAATTTAATAGGCTATATTGCACTTAAATACTGAGTTTCAGAAAGGTTGTGAACCAGAGAGGTCTTCAGTTAGCAACATGTTGTGCAAACACCATGCATGGCTTTGAGCTTTTCATAAAGTGATATTTATTACCTGCTTGTGCCTGTTGAACGCTAATGCTTCCAATGCCCTCCATGGCCTTCTTTCTCTTGCTACCAAGATTATTCTCTTGTGACTAAGTTCAAAAGGAAAGAACAACCAGCTTTTCTGTGAAGCAACTTGCTGATAAGTATTAGGAATGTTAAAATGTTTATAACCTTTGGCCTGGTTTATAGCTTTTAGCCTTTCTGTGCACTATCTCAAGGAAATACTCTGAAATGTGGGCAAAGCTTCATTTGAAGGGACATGGCAGAAAGGGGAAAGGCCTTCAATTGTCTAACAACGTGTTAACAGAGGGCAAATTATGGTAAATAAAAATGTATGAGAGGGTATGACATGATGATTTGATTAAAGCGGCGTTTTCAGCAAGTTTTTTATAAAATAAGGGGTAAAATCTTGTGGTATGTTTCACAGAAAGCTCAATAGATTTAGATGTAGAGTATGTAGATGAGATATAGATAGAGATACAGAGATCAGGATCTCTATCTATTCCACAAACCTATAACCTGTACAAATAGTATAGGCATAGCAAGATATTGGAAGATTGGAACCAGAATCACATATATTGGAGAGGCCCCTTACCTTCTCCATTCTTGAACAGGCATCTCAACTAAGAGTTAGGTGAAAGGGATTTTGGACCTGTTTTCCTTGAAATTGGAAAAGAAGGACCTTACAGATCCTGATACAGACTGACTGCTGCAAAACTATCCCTAAGAAATGTCATCATAAGTAACCATCAATCCAAGAAATACAGGTGCATTAGTTTCCTAGGGCTGCCATAACAAAGCACCACAAACTGAGTGACTTACACCAGTGGCCAGTTGGCTAAAACCAGTGCCAACCCTTTTGACACCAGGGACCAGTTTGGTGGAAGACCATTTTTCTATGGGGAAGATGGGGAAATAGTTGCAGGATGATTCAGGTACATTTTTTTATTTTTTATTTTTATTTTTTTTTTTTGAGACGGAGTCCCGCTGTCGCCCAGGCTGGAGTACAGTTGCATGAGCTTGGCTCACTGTAACCTCTGCCTCCAGGGTTCAAGCGATTCTCATGCCTCAGCCTCCCAAGTAGCTGAGATTACAGGTATGCACCACTGCACCTGGCTAATTTTTTGTATTTTTAGCACAGTCGGGGGTTCACCATGTTGGCCAGGCTGGTCTCCAACTCTTGACCTCAAGTGATCCGCCCGCCTTGGCCTCCGTAAGTGCTGGAATTACAGGTGTGAGCCACTGTGCCTGGCCTCAAGCTACATTACATTTATTGTACACTTTATTTTTATTATTTACATTGTATTATATAATGAAATAATTATACAACTCACTATAACGTAGAATCAGTGGGAGCCCTGAACTTGTTTTACTGCAACTAGATGCTCCCATCTGGGGATGATAGGAGACAGTGATAGGAGACATCAGGCA
Organism: Mandrillus leucophaeus; assembly: GCF_000951045.1. NCBI lineage: Eukaryota > Metazoa > Chordata > Mammalia > Primates > Cercopithecidae > Mandrillus > Mandrillus leucophaeus. Next base: position 1,060,864 of record NW_012101288.1, on the reverse strand, counting down.
TTAGATTCTCCTAAATATCAGGCAACCTAAATCCCCACTTGCACAATTCACAATAGGGTTTGCGCTCCTATGAGAACCTAATGCCACTGCTGATCTGAGAGGAGGTGGAACTCAGGCAGTAATGTGACTGATGAGGGGCAGCTGTAAATAGAGATGAAACTTGGCAGGCTCACCCGCCACCCACCTCCTGCTGTACAGCCCTGTTCCTAACAGGCCCCAAACCGATACCAGTCTGTGGCCTGGGGATTGGGGACCCCTGACTTAAACAGCAGAAATTTGCTCTGAGGTAATGGGGATCAGAACTTCAACACACGAATTTTGAGGTGGGAGGGAGACAACTGAATACATCACAACAGGTTTATAGTGTAACTGACTGACTTTTTTATAAGCAGTACAGGGAAGGAAACTGGCACTGATTGAATAGTCATTATATGCAGGCTGAGAGCTAGTCTCAACTTGAGTTTATTTAGTCTCAAAATAGTCCTGTGGATTATACAGTAGTCCTTTCATTTTGCAAACAAAGCAGCTGAGGCTCAAAAAAATAAAGCAGTTTGAATGAGGTCATCCATTGAAAAAGTGACCAAAAAAAAAAAAAAAAAAACTCAAATACAAATTTATTTCCCAAAATCCTGCTTTTAAAATACTATTTGGTTTCCATAAAGATGAACATTCTCAAGCATTGAGGATGCATTAATTTTCCACAAACACTTAAAACGTCTAAAGTGGATGCATTTGTCAGGTTAACAGCGATAGAAAAATCATGAGAATAGAATGATGTTAGGAACCTAAAATTTTACATCTGTCATAGCCAGATATGTGATATAGAGCAAATCACGTAATGTCAATTGCCACGAGGCATATAAAGTGAGTTTGGACTTCATATTTAACATTCTTTCTAAATTCTATGATTCTAAGAAAATTGGTACTCTTTAAATTGTTTAGACTACCCCAAGTCTATTTCACTATTTGTTTATTTTCAAACATTTCCTGGCATACAATGAGAACAGAATCATTGCATTTATATATAGAAATTAACTGGTCACCATTTCAAACAAATAATAGTCCTTAAAAATTTTTCTTGGCATATTCTGTCCCCCTCCCTTTTTTTTTTTAACTCAATAAAGCATAAAAATATATTCCTATATAATGTAGAAAATACTACATCAAAATTTGAATTGCTACAGAGAATTCACATATTTTATATAAAACATTACTTAATTTTAAAATGGGAAAGATGATTGAATACACGAAAGAAAGTGGTTGAATGATGTTAAGTATATCGTCTCCAGTGTGCAAAAAAATAGTGCTTCTCAGAAAGATTTCTACTGACATTTAAAAAGGTTCAGTCTTGTTTATTCAGAAAATGAAGTCGCTGAGAACAACAAGCCAACACTGTTTTTGCCTTAAAACGTCATTTTAAAATAGACAACAAGCCAGTCAAGTTTACAGATGGCATAAAAGTGGAAGAGGTTAATGGTAAATCTAAAAAGAAAAGAATTAGTGGCTAGTTTATAAAACTGTCTTCATAGTTCTGCTTTTTCTGACTGCTTTCATCTTTCAATTCCCAAGATATTGGAATTCCAGGCTTAGCTTTGTGTTTGTCCAAATATGACCTGTCATTAAAGTAAATAACAAGTGATATTTGCCCTGTTATTCCTCTACTCTTTGCGTGTGTGTGTGTGTGTGTGTGTGTGTGAATTGAATTGTGGCCTTAAAAATATATATATATCCACATCTAACCCAGGAACCTGTGAATGTGACCTTATGTGACAAAAGGGTCTTTGCAGACATAATTAAGCTAAGAGTCTCAAGATGAGATCATCCTAGATTATCTGGGTGGATCCTAAATCCAGTGACTAGGGTCCTTAGAAGAGACACCCAAAGGAGGGAGACAGAGATGAAAGGAGAAGGCCATGTGCAGACCAAGGCAGAAATGAGAGTTACACAACAACAAACTAAAGAATGGGCTTGCAGCCACCATAAACTGTCGGAGGCAAGGAGTGCTTCTCCCCTCCAGCCTGCAGAGTAGAGTTCTCTACTCCCTATACCTTGATTTTGTACTTGTGGCCTTGAGAAGTATGAGATAATAAAGTTCTGCTGTATTAGGGCACTAAGTTTGGGGTAATTTGTTATGGCAGCCCCAAACTAACACTCCATTTTTGTGCTATTCATCCACAGTAACTAGAAAAAATGACACATCAGAACGTTTACTCAGTGCTTGACAGACACCCAGCAACATCTGTTCTTGTGCATTTTAATGATCATGCATCCAGCTTCATGATATTTTCCTGGAAGGAAAATAAATTCCAGGATATGAAAAAAGCATATCCTAAGGCAGAAGTATTTTACTAGTTAAAACAGGATAGCAACACCAGGACAACCTCATCTCCAGAAGGGGTTTCTTGACAAATTGATATAACTCAACTTTGGACTTGGTTTCAGTTTTGTCCATTCACATAAGTACTTAGTGGATTAAAGTTCTCTCTTGTGAGTTAATTTCACTTTATACAGTTTGTAAAAGATGAAACTTAGTAGAGTGACTTTTAAAATAAAGCATTTAGAAAGTAACATGCAAACACATAATAATTTCGTTTTTACATTTCAAATTTCATATTATAAAACCACATTTAAAAAATCAAGGCTAGGCATGGTGGCTCATGTCTGTAATCCCAGCACTTTGGGAGGCTGAAGTGGGTAGAGTGCTTGAGGTTAAGAGTTCAAGACCAGCCTGGCCAACATAGTGAAACCCCATCTCTACTAAAAATATAAACATTAGCCAGGTGTGGTGACGCATGCCTGTAGTACCGGCTACTCAGTAGGTTGAGGTAGGAGAATCACTTGAACCCGGGAGATGGAGGTTGCAGTGAGCCGAGATCACACCACTACACTCCAGCCTGAGCAACAGAGTGAGACTCCATCTTAACAAAAAAAATAAAAATTTAAAAAAAATCAAATATTCAACCTGGGAAAGCTGACTTTTTAAAAAAAAGTCAAATGGTTTTAACAGGCTTATGAGACAAAATCAGAAGGCCTCCCACCATTTGCTCTCCACTCTTGAGTCTTACTCCTATAAGAATACCTATAGGAGTATTTAATTATTAGTAAAATAATTATTTTAGTGCTTCTTAATTTATCTCCTTTGTTTTTTTAAGTAACAAACTTAAACTGATACTCTGCTTTTTATTTTTTTCTCACTGACCTCTCAATATGGAAGATGGAGATGTTTCTCTCGTTCCTAGGTCTACATCTTCCACACACATTTTCCTTCTTTTAATCCTAGTAACTTAATGTTACAATTTTAATCCAATGTTTATAATATAATGGGCCTGTAACAATTATTCATAGCAGAGGTACATAGCACATTATGATTACATTGTGTTTCATGTACTAATTTTGTTTCTCCCTAGGTTTAATAATTGCTTTTTTTTTTTTTTTTTTGCATAGCTTTCTATGTACCAAACCCATCGTAACTACCAATTATTTAAGATTTGTCAGTTTTGTAGAAATGTAAAGTCGTCTATTAGTTTCCATTACTTTTCTTAGAAATTTCTTTGGGAACCCTCAAACTTATTGCTCCATTAAAATTGGAAGACTTGTTGGCAAGCTGTTGTCCTGAGACTCATCTTCGCTATTGTCTAGGAATTGATATCATTATTATACAACTCCTTTTCTGACATCTGCATCTTTTTTTTTTCTTGGTTTCATCCTTCATTTTAATATAGTATGTCTTCTAGTAGTTTCCTGAAAGGGAGTGGACTTCAGATAAATTTTTGAGACATTGCAAGTCTAAAAATATAGTAATTGTACCTTCAAATTATATGATATTTTGGCCGGATATAGGATCCCAGTATGAAAATAATTTTTACCCTGAAGTGTAAAGATATTATTCTATTTTCTTTTAGCTTTTAGTGTTGCTGCTGAGAAATTTGATGTTGTTCATATTTTCTACAGTTTCTACAGAATATGTTTTTTCTCTCTTTAGAAGTTTTCTGAGTTTTTAAAAATACCAGCTATCTGAAATTTCAGTGATATGGCCTTAATGTGGACCTTTTTGCATTTACTGTATTGGCTAACTGTAGATCCTTTAAGTCTAGAAATAATTGTCCATGAGTATTATAAATTTTCTTGTGTTGGCTCCTTATAATTTTGTTACCTCCACCTCTCTGTCCCCATCCCTGTCTCTCAAGACCATTTCTCAATGTTATATTGGATCTCTTGGATTAATCTTCTAATTTCTGGTGTATTTATCCACTCATGTCTTTCAATTCTTTTGTTGAATGTGTGTTTTACACTGAACCATTATAAATTATTTATAAATACGCACATCCTTTATAGTTATAAAAATTCAATTCATTCAACGAATATTTATTGAGCACCTATTATATCTCAGTCTAATTTTTCTTCCTTTATAGCTTTTGTCTTATTTTTATTTTATTAGCTCTCTAAATCTACCCATCACAGTTTTTTTAAGAATCTCTTTTGTTTCTTGGATTGTCACTATTTAGTCTAAATTCCTTATACTTCTGTTTGATTTAATTTATGTATTTCTTGTCACTGACTTTAATAAAATGTCTGGATATCCTATACTGATCCATTCATAGTTAGGAGCCACTAAACTGATACTTGGAAGCTCTGTATATGCAAGTGGAGTTAGTTGACTAATGATAATATCTACTGTATTATAGGGCAAAGAGGTAATGACTTGCCTAATTTGTGGGAGCCTCTCATTCTCATTATCTGCATCTCTGTTTTTTGAACTGTAAGATTTATTTAGCATACTCCAATCCCTTGTTTAAGGGGATGTGTATATTACTAGTAGCATTCTGATTAAGAGAGGGATTTAAGTATCTCAGTGTTCTTACTTTCTCTTAATCTTCTGTAGCTCACTATCACCTCAGCTATGGCTGATCTCCCTAGGTGTCCATGGGTTAAAATCTCAGTCTTGTACTCAGATATACCAGGTGTAGTTCTCTAGCAGCACATAGTAGGTTTGGAAATCAATAGCCATAAATGTTCATTTTAAAGGCTTTCCCAATATTCCTTTTCAGCCTCATTTTGCCACCATTCAAAACACATAGTATATGGTATCTTCAGTTCCTGAGACCTCTGAATTTCTGGTGTGTTATCAACTTACATCTTTCTGTTGTTTCCAGTGATAGTTTTCACATTTCTCTGTTCTGTTAAGACAGTGACCATTGTCTAATACTTTTGTTAGCTTCCAAAACACTTTTTGGTTGCTTCTCTTGTTTCCTTATGGTCATTTTGGGTTTTTTAAAGTTTTATTACTGCTATTTTGGTGACATTGTGGAAGGAGCAGAGAATAAACATGTAGATTTAATCTGCCATATGGACCCAGGTGTTCCAAAAATTACTTTAAATATAATTTCAAGCAACTTCTGTGGGTAGGTGTGCTGAGATGAGGCTCAACAGCATATTCTTCCCCTTAAAAATTAGTCATGAGAAGGAAGTTTCAGCCACGGCTATGTGAAGAAGTCAGAACACCCTTTCCACAAACATCTATGAAACTAGATGAAGTTATCAAAATAATCATTTCAGGGCCCTTTTTTCTTTTGATTGGTTCAAAATTATGGGGTATATTTGCAATTTTGTTATATGAATGGATTGGGTAGTGGTCAGGTCAGGACTTTTAGGGTATCCATCACCCAAATAACTTACCTTGTACCCACTAAGTAAGCATTTGTTCTTGAAAAGATACCCCAGCTTTGTGCAAGAACAATAAAAGTATGAGGCCTTCATGTATGGAGAAAACTCCACCTCTCTCCTCATTGCAGTTGGTGAGAATTGCAGTTTTATCAGCACAGGGACAGCCAGAAAATCCAACAACTTTGCTTCCACAGAGATAGGCTCAGTATGGAGGGAGATATGCAAAGTACTGATTAATGTAACCAACTAGTAAGCCCAGAAATACATTCTCACATTCATGGTTCATTGATTGCTAACAAAGGTACCAAGGCAACTAAGTGGGGGAAATAATAGTCTTTTCAACAAATGACACTGTAAAAATTAGGTAGCTACAATATGCAAAGAAATGAAATTGGAACCTATCTCACAGTATACACAAAAATTTACTGAAATGTATCAAAGGTTTACATATAAAAGACAAAACTATAAAACTTCTTAAAAAAACGTAGGAGAAGACCTCTGCAACCTTGGATTATGTAGAAGTTTCTTAGATAGTACACCAAAAGAACAATTCATAAAATATTGATGAATTATACTACATCAAAATTTAAAGCATTTGTGCTTCAAAAAACACCATTAAGAAAGTAAACAGAAAAGTCACAGACTGGAAAAAACATTTACAAATCATATATCCAATAAAGAATTTGTGCTTGGCTAAATAATACAATCAAATTAAAAATGGGCAAAATATTTAAATGGACATTCAACAAAGAAGGTAAATAGCTAATGCACACATAAAAAGGTGCTTACAATTTTTATTCATTAAATTTCAATGAGATATCACTATATACAGGTAAGACTAGCCATAATAATAATAATAAATGTGACAATACTGAGTGTTTGCTGAAATGTGGTAAATTGAAGCCCTCATTCATTTTTGGTATGGATGTAAAATGTACAGTCACTTTTGAAAACAGTTTGTCAGCTTCTTAAAAAGTTAAATATAAACTTAAAGCATAATTCAGCAATTAAACTCCTAGATATCTACTTGGGAGAAATCAAGACATGTGTCCACACAAACACTTCTTCATAAATGTTCATAACAGTGTCATTCATCATAGCCAGAAATTGGAAAAAATACAAACATCCACAAGTAGTAAGTAAACAGAACATTGTATATCTATACAATGGAATGCTATTCAACAATAAAAGTAACAAACTGCTGATACATGCAACATAGATGGCACTGCATCTCCAAATTATGCTAAATAAAAAAAGAAAAATCAGACACAAATGGATACATCATGTATGACTCCTTTTATGTGAAATTTCTAGAAAAGGCAACCCTCTACACATAGAAAGCAGATGTGTGGTTGCCTGGGGCTGAGAGTGAGAGCAGGGATTGTTTGAAAATGGACACAATGGGACTCTTGGAAGTGACGGCTGTGTTATAAATCTACAGTAAAGTGATGATTGCACAACTATGTAAGTATACTAAAAAATCCAACTCTTCACTTACAATTAGTTAATTTTATGACATATAATTTATACCTCCATAAAAGTGTAAAAAAAAAAACCTCAAACCTATCATGAAAACTGTATTCCAAAAGTCTTGGAATAGTTATAATTCTCGAGTAGTGTTTTTTTAAGACTGGAAATAGTCAAGTAGACAAATTGTATTTTGACTCTATTTTGAAGATAAGTCCGTGTAGATTCAGGAAGTCAGTAATCTTAAGATTGTTTCTGGTTCTATATGCCCTGATTTAGTGTCTTCAGTTGAGGCTTTTGCAGTCAAAGTAATTGATAGAAAATAACCAGATAAAAGAAAAACATTAATATAGATACAACTAAATTTTTCATTTAAATATACCTAATTATAAAGTTAATTACAAAAATTAATTGCATTAAAGAGCTCAAGTACCCTACACCTTTTTAACTTATTAAGAAATCAATACCCTTTTCTGGTCCTAATGGAGCTGGAGGCAACAATTTTCATTATTGTTGTTCTGTGATTAATTATATACCACAATGTCTTGAATAATATTGGATGAATTACAATGAATTGTAAGGGCCCATAATGATGGGAGTTTGATCTTGAATGACAGATATGTGTAATGAAAATGCATTTATTCATCTACTCATTCAACAACTATATAGTACTATTTATCAGCTATTGTGATAAACCAGGGAATTACAGCAGTGAATACGACACAATTTTTCCTTAAGAAATTTATCTTCATCTAGTTGAGGGGACAGAGAAGTACAATAGTAGTTGTCATTAGTGTGGAAAATATTCTGATGGAGATAAATACTGGCATGTAATTGTTATAGGGACCCAGAGTAGAGGCACCTGATCTAGGCTTGTTGGATCAGGAAAGGTTTCTTTCAGGATGTGTTTCCTAAGAAGGTATATTAGTCTGTTTTCACATTGCTATAAATAAATACCCAAGACTGGGTAATTTATAAAGGAAAGAGGTTTAATTGACTTACAGTTCCACATGGCATGGGAGGTCTCAGGAAACTTACAATCATGGCGAAAGGTGACAGAGAAGCAAGTACCTTCTTCACAAGGAGGCATGAGAAAGAAGAGCAAGTAAAGGAAGAAATGTCAAACACTTACAAAACCATCAGATCTTATGAGAACTCACTCACTATCATGAGAACAGCGTGGAGGAAACCACCCTCATGATCCAGTCACCTCCCTCCCTTGACACGTGGGGATTACAATTTGAGACGAGATTTGGGTGGGAACACAGAGCCAAACCATAACAGCAGGATTTTAGAAAACTTGTCAGTTATCCAAGTAAAGTGGGAGAGGAATAAAAGGATATTCCATTTAGACAGAATAGCACATTTAAGTCTTAGTTGAGAAAATGATGTGTTTGAGGAACTGAAAGTATAATTGATTGAGCATAGAGGTTCGAACTTGATGGGATAAATGAAGCTTAACCTAGAGTTAAGAACTAGATCCTGAAAGGCGTTATACATGCTGCTGAGGAGTTTGGAACTATCATAAGGGCAATCATGGCCCGTGAAGATTTTTTTTTTTTAAATGCCAATATTAGAAATAAAATGGAGGATATGAGAAATGTGACAGAGGTACAACTTCATTGGCTTCATGTAATAGAAACCCAGTAACAGTGGCTTACTGACTTAATGAAATGAGGTGTTTTGTTTTATTTTGTTTGTGTGTTTGTTTTTTCAGATAGTAAGAAATATGGACACAGAAAATCTTGACATAGCAGCACCGTGCTACTGCCAGCAACCATGACTTCTCCCTTCTGGCTTCACTGTTTTTTGCATGGAGCTTTTCTCCTTGTACTCACAAAAGGGCTGCTGCAATTCAGACATTGCGTCTACATTCTAGGAATGAAGGGAAAGGTTGTGGATCAAGAGCTGATGAAACAAGACAGTTAAGTTAATCAATTTTAAGGAGTTTTTCCCAAAAAACTTTTGGGGTAAAATTAACTTCCATCTCATTGGCCGGAATTATGTCCTATGCTAGCAGCAAGGGAAACTAAGAGATTAAACATTTTTAATTAGGTAAATCAAGGCTTTGGAAGCAAGAATAGATATTGAATAGGCAACCTGTAGTGCTTGATTTTTTAAGGGTGCCCTGGACATTATCAGCAACAATGGGGTTATAGAGAAGCAAATCGATTCAAGGTATTAACACAAATGGAAGTGACAAGACCTATTGATTCTTTGGAAATTGAGGGTAAAGAAGAGGAAGAAGTCAGGGTGATTGCCAGGTTCCTGCCTTAAACAATTGGATACGGTGTCATTTACTGAAACAAGGAATGCAAATTGTGAGAAGTAGATGAATTGAATTTTGGATATGTGGAGTTGGTTTCTGGTGGCTCAAAAAAAATTCCAGCCCGGGGTACAGATTAGAAAGTCATCTACATATCAGTCGTAATTAAAGTCATTGGAGTGAATGAGAGCTCAAAAAATAGAAACTGAGAAGAAAAAAAAAAAACAGTCAAGGTATTTTAAAGACAGAATAGGATTTGGTAAATTGTCAACTCTGAAGAGGAAGCATGTTCAGATTTTATAACTGGAAGATTCTTTGATGTCTTTGGCAGTGCAAAAAGGAAATTGATACTTAATAGCACTTTTTTCTCTTTTTGACAGGCATTTTTATTCTTTGTAGTCAGCTCAAACACATGATCAATTTTAAATTGCTTTATGCTCTCTAAGACAAATAGCTGATTAAATTGAATATGTGTAATAGAAACTGTTAAACATTAGTTGTGACTTGACATTTTTGAGGCATGGAGCCGGCTTTCAACGCCATCAACAATTTTGCTCCTGGGATGAGTGTTTACTTATTCTGTATCTTAGCTCACCATTTTGCAAATGTGGAGGCTGTGGGCCTATGTTAACCTTGAGGCAGCAGGTCAAATACAGGTTTACAGTACATGGGCTCCGGAGAAATAGGAAAATAAAGATTGAGTTACTAAAGAGCATACTTTTCTCTCTCCTTGCTATACACAGAGGTCAGAGATGAGTGTTCTTCAGGGTCATTGCCACTTCCTGTTCTTCCTTTACCCCTTGCTTCCGAGAAGCCTCAATCAGTAGGGTTTCCACAGACTGAACAGTGAGTGGTTGACCTATTGTATTTGTTTGATACCCAACACAGAGAAGTTAAGAAAGGCTATCAGGCATTTGCTGAACTGATAAAACACAGAATACAACCCATTCCTGGGAAAATGTTTTCTGCTTTATGGAGATAAATATTTATTTCAACTCTACTGAGAAGCATGTGCCTAATAAATAATATGTTTCTTTTTCAATGGTCTGTTTATGTTTTAGATACTTCACATCACAGATTTGGGTTGCTTACATCATGTAAAATTCTCAAAACATATTTTCATAAATTACTTTTGAGAAGATCTAAACTTAATCATCAAGAAAATAGCCTTCATTTTCTATGTTCCCATAAATGACTAAAATTTCTACTTCATAACATTCATAGATATTGAAGTCTTTTACACATATAATTACTTTTTATGTGAAAGGATTCAAAAGTTTATAAGGAAGGACATGTCACAATTTATACAACATTGAGGAACACTTTTATTTAAAAATAATAATTTTGTGGCAAAATATTTTTAAAACTTGTTAATTCCAGAGGCATCATTCTAGAATGCATCATAGAAAATGGAAGCAAGAATCTAGGGACCCCAAGCAAGAATGATGTGAGTGATTTCGGATGCCACAAGCTAGGTTTATGTTTTAGGATTGTACCGCTGAGCTCAACTCAAAATTGGTTTTGTGTTCTGTTCTTCTAACCAGTCCCAGCCCCATGGCATCTCTGCTAAGTGACTCTTTGTCTCTTACATGTTTCCTAAATGAATATCATCATCACTTATATTTTAAAATGCAAGCGTCTTTATATGACCTGTTTGCAATCTGATTATTGCAATCTGAAGAATTCCCCTGGCAAATAATGACATTTACAAGTTGCATTCCTAAAATACATTAGTCTCCTCTTATCTGCAGTTTTACTTTCAATGGTTTCAGTTCAACCATACTCTGAAAATATTAAATGGAAAATTCCAGAAATAAGCAATTCATAGGTTTTTAAATTGGATGCCATCTGAGTAGCATGATGAAATCTCACACCATCTCCTACTCTATTCTGCCTGGGACATGAATTCCTCCAATGTCCAGCCTATCCACTCTGACTAGCTACCTGGTCGTTACTTAGTAATCACCTTGGAGATGAGAGAGACTGTTGGAATATTACAGAGCTTGTGTCCAAGCAACCCTTATTGTACTTAATAATGGCCCCAAAGTGCAAGAGTAGTGATGCTGACATGTTGTTTTAATTGTTCCATTTTATTATTAGTTGCTGTTAACCTCTTACAGCGCCTAGTATGTAAATTAAATTTTATCATAGGTATGTATGTATAGAAAAAAAAACAGTATATATAGGGTTCAATACTATCCACGGTTTCAAGTATCCAGTTGGAATGTATCCCCCATGGATAAAGAGGGGACTACTGTAAATTATTTGAAGTCAACAGACTAAATCAAGAACTGAAGGAAAGAATGAAGGTCATTGTGTAAGTTTAACTGTGTGCAAGCTATCATATTACAGATCTTCAGAAATAAGGCCCTTTTTTTTTTTTTTTTAAATTGCCTATAATCCTGAGAGGCAGCTGTTACCATCTGGAGACACAAATGGAGAACGGACTTTAGAAGACTTTAGTAACTGACTTTGTGTTTCAGAGGAAAGTAGTGAAGTGAGGATTTAAACCCTGATTGTTCACTGCACAGAACCTGCTAAGAACTATTGCTCACTAACTCAAACGTAATCTTTCATACTGTGTATGTTAGGAAATGTGGAACCCAGGTGCCACACACCTTACTCAAGTGTTCCTGCTTCGAGGAGTAATAATGCTCTTTCATCCTTAAATGAAACAGCCTTGAGCTTCTGCCTTGCAAACTTTGCTAGCCTATTGCCCTCACTGAGATTGCTGAGAATTGCTGAAGACTCATTTCCTATTCACTGCTGCTCATCTCTTTTTAGCATCTTGACCCTCTCTTCCTGCAGCTCATTTCACTTCTCCCCCTTGCTCTCACCCACAGATAGAACATAGTCCCTCCTTTTACGGTTTCCCTGAAGCATCCCTATATAAGGCAGTTTTATACAGCATTTTTCTACTGAAGTGTTGAGGATAACAGAGCTATTATTTTAGAGCACATCAAATCAAACCACTTAAAATTGAGTAGGAGGTATTCCTGTTCATTAGAATTCTCTAGCCAGTATCACACTAGGAATTTCCTCTTTGCCATCTTCGCTCAGGACTTTCCTTCTCCACATTTTTCTCTGAAATTTTATGCCTTCCCCTTTCTTCTTAGTTCCCAGATCTCCTCCCTCTCCTGCTGTCTTGGCTGCCAAAGCAGCTCCAAAATCTTTTTTTGTTTGTTTGTTTTATTTTCATTTTGCAGAGATTTTAGCTCTCTTGCTTGTTTGCCTTTGACTAAATTTGTTAGTAAGTTCTAAAATAAAAATACTTTTACCTTAAGACAGTTATTGCCACCAGCAACATGTCTTCCAGTTAGCAAGTAATAATTCTTATTTTTCTCTCCCCTGAAGATAGAATGGCACAGAAACAACATCACCAGCTAGCCTTAGGAGAGGGTGGGCTTGCTTAACTGTTTATAATTTATTCCACAGACATTATTTTTATCTGAGGATCTCATTCCTCTGTGAGTAAATGGAGACATGGGGAACTTTAAGAGGACATAATGAATTTGTATAACTAATAAATGTCACAACTGGAAATTGAATTCAGATCTTAGAAATTAAGGCCAGTAATGATAGCTATGGTAGCTTTAAAAATTCAATGAGATAATGCCTTGGGTAATGGCTGGAGTTGTCATTTTTGTTCTAAAATACTTAACTGGCTGAGAGGACTTGTAATAACTCTTCCCCAGCAACACTGTCTTAGTGGCATTAATGTGATCTTTGTGAGACGTCAGCGTACGCAAAGACTTGGTGCTGCTACCATTTTTCATAATTTGTCTAGTGCCTGACCTCCTATAAAAAATGCATGTGTTTTGCAAACTCAAGCTAAAATTATGGAATATTGCTAGAACCCTATTGACTAAAATGCTTTGCAATCACCAAGCCAAATGAATTTTGCTTAAGAATGAGAAACTTCAATATTTTTAATAATCTTATAGATGGGAATATTTACAGAAATTTTGCCATCCTGTTGTATTTTCTATCACCAGGTGCTCAGGGGCTAAAAAAGTTACCCCAGAAAGGTCATTCATTTTACTATCTTGGCTATCTCTTTTGATGTTTGGTATGACATAGTAAAACTGTTAGCGTTCTCATTTTTTTTTAATGTGAAAAAAGTCAGACAGAGTGTTTAAGTGATTTGCCTCACATCGCACAGCAATTGAAGTGCAGGGCTAGGATTCAAGCCCCAAAGCCTGAATCTAAGCTGAGTCTGAGCATCTGTCTCTACCCTCTGTCACTAGATTCAGAACCTTTACCTTTATCATTTGCCACATTCCTTCAACGTGTTAAAAACTGTGTATGGTATACATTTAAGAAACTGAGAATTTAAATAATGTCATCACCCTCCAAAATGAATCACAGTCTCTATTAATATGGTATGAGCTTTTCATTGTTTTAATTTTCTTTCCTCATGCTATGGCTAAGTTTCACAATCTTTTATCCACTGCATATTCATTGATTCATTCATGCGTTAATGAGCATTCTGTGAACAGTGATTCAGCCCCATCTCTGTGTGCCAGGCGCTCCAGTTTGTGATCAAGTCTCAGACTTACACCTTGGTCCCCCAAGCAGGATATTCTTGTTGCTGTTTTAAAACATTGATAACATTTTCAATAGATAAATTATCTCCATCTTCCTCATAAAAACCTTCACTTTAAAAATACAGTAACCAAGGCTCAAGAAGGTAAAAGATTTGCCCTCAGCCAGATTGTTGGGAATCATAGGGACTTGAATTTCGATTTTCTAATTTGCTATATTGGTGGTTTTATCACTAAAAAAGGAAGCAAGTTGTAATCCAAATATCACATAAAACAGTAATCTAGGAAAAGCAATAAGTGGGTACATTATTTATAATTCATGCTTTTATTGATTCAATTTTGAAATTGATTATGTTCTTAAATTTTATTTTATTACACAACTTTCAGGTCCACTTTTTTTAATCTTGCACCTCTAACTCAGAAACCAGTTTTTAATCAATAGTTCTATAAGATATCCCTGTTTCTCTTAAATACTTAGCTTTAGAAAGAGGATAGGAGTAAGGATTAATTCATTTTAAAAATCAATCAGTTTTCTCTTTTGCTCTAGTTCATCCTTAGCTGCAGTATTAAGAGTTTAGCTTTCTTGCTGGTGGTAAGACTTCGTAAAATATTTCAGATATATGAAAAATAAATTGGCTTAATTAAATAGGGAGCAGTGTAGGGGTAACGGACAGATCACTGCTATTTAACCTGCACAGGCAATGAGCACATGAACTTGGCCTCCTCAGGCCCATTCTATAAACATGTCAATAATTTTAGGACAGAATCACTGACATATCCTTCCACCGTGGCAGAGTTCTTTTGCATCAGTAACCAAGATGTGGACTGATTTATCTGCCTTTTTATCTCCAAAAATAGACATTTTTTCCACATGAATTACACTTAGAATGATATATTCATTCAATTTTGTGTTGTCTTAAAAGGTAACAGCTTTACTAAAGTAGAATAAATTACTAAGCCATAAAATATAGGACTTTTTTCCCCAAGAAAAAATATCCATCCAGATATTTAATCAGGCTATAAGTGTGTATATGCCGTTTCTCACAGTCTTTATCTGGTGATTTATAAGATTCTCTTGAAATAGAAAATCTCTTTACTGACCCACTTCTGAAGAAATCATATCACTTTAAGGCTGCCATAAGTTGATTTCAATAGGTAGCTGTGGGTTTAAAATTAAACCAAAATTTTGTAGGCCAAATGAACCTTATTTATTTTTTTCCTTGACATTCAGGAGCCTATTAAAGTGAAAAGTCAGTTATTTTTTGTTTGGTTACTGTGGATATTGTTAAAAGTTATAAATTATAAGAGTTTTTCAATTAAGTGCATTATCTTTGATAATCTCATACAAAATAGAGTAGGTGAAACTTATGAAGTGCTAGGTAACATTCATTTTGCAAGTACTTTACATGTATGAACTAAATTCTCACACAAAGCCAAGTAGGTAGGGACCATTTTTACCAGGAAAGAGTTGCTTCGAAGTTAAGTGACTTGTCCGAGGTTTCATGGCTAATGACGGTGTCCTGGAACTGAGCACAATCAACTTCAGTCTGAATTTCAGCCTCAAAGCCATATTGACTCTTCTCCTAATAGCTTGTTCAGCCATAGCAATACTGTATTTCCCCCCAAAATGGGGAAAATTGAATTTTAAGATAATTGAATTCGCTCATTAATGGAGACAGACAGTAGTGATAGATGTTATAATATGATTTATAGTATGATTCATTTTCAGGTAAAATCAGGTAAGATGACATAATGTTCCTCTTTCAGAACCAGTAATGTAGCCTCCTATAATAAGTGTTAAAAGAAAATATCGGCCAGGCACGGTGGCTCACGCCTGTAATCCCAGCACTTTGGGAGGCTGAGGCTGGCAGATCACAAGGTCAGGAGATCGAGACTATCCTGGCTAACACAGTGAAACCCTGTCTCTACTAAAAATACAAAAAATTAGCCGAGTGCAGTGGCAGCACTTGTAGTCCCAGCTACTCAGGAGACTGAGGCAGGAGAATGGTGTCAACCTGGGAGGCAGAGCTTGCAGTGAGCTGAGATTGCATCACTGCACTCCAGCCTGGGCAACAGAGTGAGAATCTGTCTCAAAAAAAAAGAAAATACCTATGCTTCATCAGTAATTTAGGTGAACCTACTGTATGTTATGAATGTACCTAATCCCTAGTGATAATACAGTTAATAAGACTTAATGTTTGAGCTTGAGAATTTCTCTTTGTTAAAAACCAATGTAAAGGCAGCTAGAGAGAAAAGTCAAGTCATGTACAGAGGGAACCCCATTAGGCTAGCAGCAGACCTCTCAGTAGAAGCCTTACAAGCCAGAAGAGATTGGGGGACTATTTTTAGCATGCTTAAATAAAAGAAATTCCAACCAAGAATTTCATATCCTGGAAAACTAAGCTTCATAAGTGAAGGAGAAATAAAATCCTTCTCAGACAAACAAATGCTGAGGGAATACATTTCAACAAGACCAGCCTTACAAGAGGTCCTTAAGGGAGTGCTAAACATGGAACCAAAAGAACAGTACCTGCTACCACAAAAACACACTTAAACCCATAGCCCACAGGCACAATAAAACAATTACATAATCAAGTCTGCATAACAACCAGCTGACAACACAGCAGGATTGAAATCTCACATATCAATATTACTCCTGAATGTAAATGGGCTAAATGCCCCATTTAAAAGATATAGAGTGGCAAGCTGGATAAAAAGACAAGCCCCAACCATTTGCTGTCTTCAAGAGACCCATCTTACATGTAACAACACCTACAGGCTCGAAGTCAGGGGATGGATTATGATCCACCATAAAAACAGAAAACAGAAAAGAGCAGGAGTCACTATTCTTATAACAGATAAAACAGATTTTAAACCAATGAAAAGAAGGCCAAAAAAAGGACATTACATAATAATAAAAGGTAAAATCCAAAAAGAAAGCTTAACCATCCTAAATATATACATCCAGCATTGGAGCACCCAGATTCATAATATAAGTTCTTCACCTATAAAAAGACTTAGGCAACCACACAATACTAGTGGGAGGCATCAATATCCTACTGACAATGTTAGATTATCAAGTCATAAAACTGACAAAGAAATTCTGGATTTAAACTTGACACTTGACCAACTAGAATGAATAGACATCTACAGAACACTCTGTAAAAAAGAATAAAATTATGTGCTGTGCAGCAACATGGATGGAGCTATAGGTTATAATTCTAAACGAGTTAATGCAGGAACAGAAAACCAAATCTACATGTTGTCATTTATAAGTGGGAGCTAAACATTGATCAGCCACGGACATAAACATGGGAACAATAAACACTGCAGACTACTAGAGGGGGAAATGAGGAAGTGGGGCATGGATCGAAAAATTACCTATTGGGTACTAGGCTCAATACCTGAGTGCAATATATCCAGGTGACAAACCTGTACATGTACTTTCTGTATCTAAAATAAAAGTCAGAAAAAAATATTTAAAAAACAAAACCAACTTTTCAAATACTCTTATGCTATTCTTCTGCTTTACTAAATAAGTATGCTAAATAATAATTTTTTTTCTTTGATGATTGAGTACCCACAGATTGGGGGTTATCATGTAGACTGATGGTTCTTATTCTACAGTAGTGTGTGTGTGTGTGTGTATATATATATATTAAAATTTTTCAAACTCTAGAATTTATCTTGAAAATCAGATTTGTCTAACATCTTTGAGGTAGGCCTGTTTTTCTCATAATTCTCTCAGGTTTTTTTTTTTTTTAAATAAGAGAGGGAAATTCAGATTTTCCATTTATTTGCTTTATTACTGAGAGCTATGTTTTTAATAATTGGTTTTTACTATGATTAGCATGACACCCTTAACATTAAACACTCAGAGCCATTTGTTTTTATCCTATTAGTTTTTAGTCTGTCTTTACAGCAAAATGTAGAAAACTGGAAAGTATTAGAACAGAAAATGAACCAGTACTTTTAGGGTTCATTCTTAAAAGAATAAATACATTCTAGTTTTGCACATAAACATTTTTTTTTCAGAAAGGAAACTCTTTGTAATTCCGACTAATAGGGGAAGTGTTTGGGAAACCTGCATTTACATATTAAATATAGGTTAGTTCTAAAAGGAGGCAAAAATGAATATATTGTTGTTATGAACCTGAAAGTGAAAAGTCTAAATTGTATTTTCATCTTTAGTCTTTGTGCTTTTCTACTTCCTGACCCATAGAATACAATCAAAGCTTCCTTGTCAGTGCACCAAATGTAATAAAAACCCTCCTAACTTGGTCTGGAAGGCCAATGGCTAGATTGACGCAGCATATGTTGTAACATACTATTGGTTACTGAGTACACATAGAGGCTTGAGACAGCTGGCCATGGCCACACTTTTGGCTTGGAGTCGCGCCCTGAACTTCCACAGTTGAAATGAGTCCATGATTTTCTGGCTGCTTGATCCATTACCCATGTGGCAAGAGAATAAAAGTGGTAAACCAGTTTCACCAAAGCTCAGATGTACTCAAATTGTTTACCTTGTACGGATACAAATACACTTTTATTTGAGGGTGGCTTCTTCTTTATGATAATGATGTATTATTTCTTTTGAGATGGTACCCTTTAACATCTGTTGGTTTATATTAATACATTTTTGAATAAAGTTCAAGGTGGAAGTGCTGAATTACTTAGGAGAGTTGTCAGCATTTAGGGATTTTGCAAGGGTATGTTTTTCCTAAGGCCTCATCACATTCTTAGCTGAGTTCTTGAAAATTCATGTTGGTTACTTCACATTAAATCTAAAGGTGAGATAGAAAATTCTGTTGTTCAACGTATATTAGGACCACTGACTAGCCTATGAGACCATAGGAAGATAGTTTATGGGTCATGATCATGTTTAGATAAAATTTGATTCCTAAATAGGCAACAACATGCTGGAATCGATTTTTTGTTTGTTTGTGTGCAAGCAGATACACAAAGTAAACATCACATAAAAATCAAGAAAGACTGAAATAAAGATTATAATCATTTGGAATTCCAAGGCTTATTTTTTTTTCACATTTGGAAGAATTCTGATGGCTCCAGCTTCAACTCAGAGATTAAATGTGTGGAGTGACACACTTGAACTTTCTATAGTTTCTTTAAGAGGCACTGCTAAAAGGATGAGTTAGCCACTATAAAATATGGATAAAACGTCTGTTAAAATAAGATGCAGCCAATATTTATCTGGATGATAAATTCATGTCAAGAATTTCAATTTACTGTACATTTATGGACTTTTGATACCTACCATTAATCATAGTCTTACTGCAAGAGTCCATTATCATCTGTATAGAGCCACCAATGAAGCAAAAGCAAGGATAAAATAAAAAGAGGTTGCTAGGATGAAGGTTGCAGATTCTAAACAAAGATGAGTGACACATGTTGAGTAGGATAAATCTACAAATAGCCTGGAGCCAGACATCAGACATTATTTGAAATGACAAACTTCACATTAACTAAAAGAGAGAGAAAAAAAAAAGATCACAGATGGAGACAGACAGTGGTGCTAAAAGTTATACAACTGCATGATTCATTTCCAGAAGAAATCAATGTTGAGATGACTTTTTTCCTCCTTCAGAACCAATAATGAGCCTCCTATAATTAGGTAAACTTTCTCTGTCCTATCAAAACAAACTGTTAAGCCACAGCGAGGCCACTGACACATCTACCCCTCAACCAAAGCTATAGTATTTTAATCTAAGTACAATGCAAAGATGCATGAGTCAATCTACCGTAAATTTTCAGCAAATAGTATGTGTCATTGGAAATAACTTCTGCTTTTCCAAAGACCGTAGATTTATTCTGTAGGAGTTTTAGAAACAAGCAACAATAATTTTAGCTAAAGCAATTCCTCGCGTTCACTAAACCATAACTGTCTGAAACTAGTTATTTCTAGAATTACACAGAACCAAAATAGCAAACATGTAAACAGAGAGCTATGGGTTAGAATTCATCAAATGAGGGAGAAAAAAAAGTTTTGAATTTTAAGGTATAAAATATCACATCTGTTTACTATTTATAGAAGCCTAATTTTAATGCACAATTCAAACACTAATTAAAAACATTCTCTATAAGTAGAAAATCAACTTGCTATGTGTGCAGAAAGAATACTACAATCAACTTTCCCTAGATATCAGTTTTCTCTCCATATAAGCGGTCAAAAAGTAACTGACCTTTGGACTTATTAAAATTCAGCCATCAACACTAGAAAAATGAAGCTAGGTCTATTTGTATCATCAAGTAAAGTTGTTTCATATCTATCTAATATCTAATCCCATTGTTTCAGCTTTATCTATTGTCAGTATGAGTTGCTGGGCTGCGGTCTGAACCAGTTGGGGAGAAAGCCATGTTCAGCCAATTGGTCATGCCACATTTGCCTATTTTATCCATTCCACACCTATAGGCAGAGTCTTGGTTTGCCACTGAGCTGATAAAATAGAACATGGGACATACAAGTGACGTTTATCTGAGCCAGGACACTGGAATGAAGACATGGACCCTCTTTGTTCCCACCTTATTTTGTTACATTGTGTTAATGCCAGAGGTAAATCCCAGGAGGAGATAATTCTTTGTTACTTATTTCTCATTCTTTCTGAAATTTCTGAGGAAATACTTGTATCATCAAGAATTTGGGAGTAATTAGTGGATGAATGGGTAATACGTATTCCAAGGGAAGGAAAAAATTGTAGAAATTTATTAATGAGACTATGGGAGTCTAAAATTAGAACTGGAAAGAGACAGTTGCATTCATTCCCTTTATTTTATAGATGACAGAAACGATAGGGCCAAGAGAAATATACTAACTCGCCTCAAGACACACTTTGCTAAGAACTGCACTTGCGTCTCAACTCTCAGTTGTGGTTTCCTTTTTTTTCTTTCTTTTTTTGGAGACAGTCTCGCTCCTCTGTCACCCATGCTGGTGCAATCCCGGCTCACTGCAACCTCTGCCTCCTGGGTTCAAGTGATTCTCCTGCCTCATTCCCCCGAGTAGCTAGGATTACAGCCGTGAGCCACCACGCCTGGCTAATTTTCATATTTTTAGTACAGATGAGGTTTCATCATGTTGGCCAGGCTGGTTTCGAACTCCTGCCCTAAAGTGATCCACCCCTCTCTTCGGCCTCTCAAAGTGCTGGGATTACAGGCATGAGCCACCATGCCCACACAGCTATGTTTTGTTTTTTTTTTTTTTTTTAAATTACAGCATCACTTTACTACTCTTTCATATATTTTCATTTTGTTTGTTAAAAACAAGCAAAAATAAAAACAGAGCCACAATTCTCATTGAATACACCTTGCAAAACTACACTTGTGTCTTGAGTCTTTGGGGCCAGGGTTAGCTCATCTTTGGTCCATTCCACATGGTCTTGCTCATTTTCAAGTACATAGTGTTACCCGCTCACTTTTCAAAATCCCAACTCTTGTGACAGAGTTTGTATATTTTCTTATGGGAAGCCAAATTTTAGAATATGTTTTCTGATTCTTTGCAAGTAAAATGTGGATCCTGGCATTCAACATGAAACGTGTGTTTTAATTAGGGTGACCATATATAATCCTCCAAACCAGCACATTTTTGAAAGTAAACGAGGATGCTATTAATTATTACAAAAGCACAACAGGTGCAAACCTGAAATATTCCTGACAAACTAGGACACATGGTCTCTCTAGCTTCAGTGCTTCCAACAACCTAATAATAAATATGTTCTGTTACATTCAGGCATTCCTGTCTGCTTTGTAGGTTTTATTTATTTTTATTTTGTTTTGTTTTACCCTGGTCTAAAAGGCACTATGACATAGTGGAGAGGTAAAAAGAAAAAGAAAAAAAATATGGTGGTCCATGTCCTACTTGTAACTGTAAGGCCTTCAGCAAGTCATTGTCCTCTTCTGGACGCAGTATTTGTATCCATTAAAGGAGAGGGTTGGACTAAAACAACATTAAGCTTTTTTCCATAATGGCCTTGGAATTCCATGCTGTCCATATATATAAATATGCAAGTATTCATATGCATATATAAAACATGCATGCCAACTATAAGAAGAAAATAAAATTTTAGTAAGTATGAAATAAGAGAATAGCCACATTTTAAGTCGGGAATGTACTGTTGGTGACGTTAACTTTAAAAAGAAAGCAAAATTGTTTATCTATATTGAAAGTCACACCAGAGACATAATATTATAGCAACTTCGTAGTTCAGTGACAGACAGGAAATGATTTTTCATGTGTGTTTTTCAAGAAACTCTACAGTTTTGGATACTGGTGGCTTTGGTGTTTTAACAGGGTCTCTCATGTGGCAAAGTCACAATAGACGCTGTCTGGTTGCTCTTGGTTACGGGGACCTTTCCTATTTGACTCAGCTTCAATTTTTAGGCAAATTCTCTGGCTTCCTGCGATTGTTTCTTAGTGTCTACAAATCCTTGCAATGTTTTATGTGTCTTCTGAAAGGAAAGACTGGGCAATAAAAGAGAGTTACATAGCCCATGTAACTTTAGAGGTGTGAATTATTAAAAACTTAAAAGGGGTTGGATAAGAAACAGAAACAGAATTCATCATAAATCCTAGATCCTTATCTAGTTTAATAAATCCTCCCTTTTACATTATAAACGATAAGCCTTATCTGCTTTCTGCATGTGTTACAGGCACAATTTGGGGTGGTGTTTTGTCTTTCCATATTGCTTGCCTGAACTCTTAACATTTTCAAACTTCCTCAAGTCATCTGGCTGTGCCAGGGAGACAAACACAGAGGTGGTTTTTTCCCTTCTGTGGTGACGCTGTTGTACATTTCAGAAGCAGGATTGCTGCTTCATTTGATTCCTGTGACACATTCTTACCCAAGCTGCAATAAAAGGAATAGGTAATGAAAAGAGCTAATTGAGTTATGAGCTTGCTAATGTTCTAGGATTTTTATATACATAATCTCAACTAATCCTCAAAGCAATCTTTAGAAGATAGGTATAATTATTTCCATTACATAGATGAAGAGACTGAGGTTTTGAAAGATCAATCACTCAGCCAGGTTTGCACAGCTAGTAAGTGGCAGAGTCAGAATTCAAACCCGAGTGTATCTGAAATCTAACTCCCACTGGCACATCCATTTACTGTCTTTGGTCTTCATTCTCTCTGAGAGCAGCAAAAAGGGGATGTGTGCTGGGCTCATTTCACAGATAAGGAATTAATGTGGAGAGAGGATCACCGGTGTTACAAAGCCAGGAAGTGGTAGCATGAGCACTTGAACCCCATGTCTTTGGGTTGCTACCTTAGTGTAAAATCTCTAAAGACATAGCTATTTAAAAAAAAATTAAGTTTAATAAAAGCTTAGAGAAACAAAAATTGAAAGCATAATACATTTACAACTGCTGCATTAACCACAAATGCCAGAGGCACATTTAACAATTGCTTCGGCTGGGTGCAGTGGCTCATGGTTGTAATCCTAGCACTTTGGGAGGCTGACATGGGCAGATTACCCGAGGTCAGGAGTTCGAGACCAGCCTGGCCAACATGGTGAAATCCTGTCTCTACTAAAAATACAAAAATTAGCCAGGCGTGGTGGTGCATTGCTGTAATCCCAGCTTCTCGGGGGGCTGAAACAGGGGAATTGCTTGAACCTGAGAGGCAGAGGTTGCGGTGAGCAGAGATTGTGCCACTGTACTCCAGCCTGGGAGACAGGGAAAGACTCTGTCTCTAAAAAAACGAAAAAACAAAAAACCGAAAAACAATTGCTTCCCCCTACCTCCTGCCTATTTCATATCCCAATCTATATCTGCCAGTCTGAATTTGTGACAATCCCAATACATTAAGATGAATAATAGGAGCCAAACCTCTATGACTCTGTTTTGTCATGCGCCACTCTAGATTGACATGCCTGTTTTTCTGATTAAATTCTGGCGTTCCTTAATTACAGGAACTATTTCTTCTAGGTCTTTCCATAAAGTGTTCACTAAAGGTTTGTTGAATCAAAGCAGAGGGTATTTTTACTAAGCCATGTAACAATAACGTTTATTTAGTCTTTAATCTCTAAGATATGCCAGGTATTCTCTAAGTACTTTAGGCGTATGAAATAATTGAATCCTAATAACAATACTATGGCATAAGTATTTACCCCAATTTCATAAGCACACAAAATGAGGTGCAAAAAATTCAAGTAGTATATTGGGGTCATATTTTAATAAGGGCCAAGACTAGAATTTTAACCCAGGAAGTACAGTTTATAAAATGAATATTTCAAACTTACTAGTGCTTAGCAGTTCTGTTCAGTAGTATTTTTTATCTATATCTACATCGTACAAATATTTTAAATGCGTTCTAATAGATTTTGCTACTAAATCGATATACTAGAGGAAATACTGTTGTTTGTTTTGTTTTTAAAAAGAACATCAGGTAAGGTTTTACTTCCAGAATCAAATGGTACTATTAGGGATCATGCCAGGAAAAAAAAAATACTGCTTCAACAGATTCTCTGCTGAGCATCTAACAACAAGAGCCAGCATGAGGCGGTACATGCAGCACTAGCTTTGCAGGAAGGCGAAGCTAGGTTTGAGACTGAGCTCTACCACATTTTAGGTCAAATTCCCCAAAAGCAGACCCTCAGACAAGGATTTGTGTGCTCCTTTGGCATAGTGCCAAAGTAAAAGAGAAGTTTCACCCAAGTTATGTCCAGGCACACAAACTAAAATCCCCTGTGATTGGGACTCACTCTGCATTAATTATTCTCCATATGCCTTGTTCTTTTTTTCCTGAGGGACTGTCCTCTTTAGATCTCATCATAGTCTCACTTGCCCTGTGGCTTCCAGTTTGTTTGACAAATAGAAGAACAGCACCAGATGGAGATGGGGTAGGGAGAGAAGTCAAGGTTTTCCCATACACTCACCCTGTGGGGTTACAGTTTTGAAGTGGCTCCTTCCCCTACCAATGGCCACAGCTCTGATCCTTCCCTTCTGTTGATAGCTGGTGGTGCTTTACCATTTCTCATTGATTCCTTTAATCCTGCCCACATCTGGCTGTAAATGGTCCTTTCACTAAACTTCATTTTCTCAAAGCCTTGATTTTATGCCTTCCTGCAAAGGACCCAACTAATACATCCCATATCTATATGGATAGTTTCATTATGGATTTCAACAGAGAGGAGAGCACAGCATATCTATTTTACTATAGCCTTCCCATTTACCTTTTCCTCCTCTCCCTACATGCCACAAATCAAGGAGGGATGGGCTGTCCACTTACATTTATAATATATGTATCTCTTGCATCATATCCTAATTTCATTTCTTATGGTTTAGAATAAAGTTCAATTTTCAATCTTTCACCTTAATGTGCCAATCAGATACTAAATAATTGAGAAAATCCTTTTCTCTCTCAAGAATGTCTCCTCTTAAGACCATAGCCTTGATAGGTCATGAAAAACAAAAATAGGACAATAACTATTTTAAGACTCAAATTAAAGTCATATGTCATTGTTGTGGTTGGTAACTGCCTTTGTTTGCCCTGCCCATTATTGCTCATGACTTCAAGTTACAGAGAAACATAATTTACCTGAGAGAAAGGAGTAGAATACATCTATTTAATAATTTAATATTATCTGTACTAATTGGGCTAGAGACAGAAGATTCTTTATGGGATCCACTAACCTCACCTCTTATTTTATAGATACAGACGTGAGTAAAAGAGTAACATTCTTGGGGTAAGCAGAATAATAATCCCCAAAGATGCCCGTGCCCTAATCTCCAGAACGTGTGACTATGTTAGGTTACACACTCAAGGTAAATTAATAATTCAGATGGAATTAAAGTAGCAACTTGTATCTACTTCCCTTAAAAGGGGAGATTATCCTGGATTGTCTACAGGACCCAGTGTAATCACAAGAGTCCTTAAAAGTAGAAGAGAGGCAGAATAAAGAGTGAGAAAGATGGCACCACGAGAAGGACTTGGTCAGATGTTGCTGACTTTGAAGATGAAGAAACGGACCTGCAAGGCTTCTAGAAACTGAACAAGGCAAGGAAATGGAATGTCTCCCAGGACCTTCAGAACAGAGACTCGCTGACACCATGATTTTAGCCTAGTGATACCCATCTTTGGATTTTTTTTTATCTCCTAAATTGTAATTGTTGCCACTATATGGTAATTTGTTACAGTAGCAAAAAGAAACTAATACCATTCCACAACAAATGTCCTTATGTCTTTAGCTCAGAGTTTCAATCCATAATTATCTATTGAGCATCTTCTGTGAGCCATGCACTATGCTCAACACTGGCATAGTGTTGTCAACAAGAAATCAGACAGACGTAGTTCCTCCCCTCTTAGGTCTTACAGTCTGGTGGAGGAAGTTAGGGTTAAATAAGCATTAACTTTAAAGTAGGGGAATTGCTACCTACAGGAAGTTCTTTAAGCTATCAGTGACCTAGCAGGCTGAGTGACCAGGACGGACTGGGAACAGTTTCTGGAGGAGCAGCTATTTCATATTGAAAACTGCAGGATGAGCAGTAGTGAATCGACCCTGGGTTTGTGGGTGGGATTGGGAGTTGAAGCATGAGGGACTAAAACAGAAGAAACAGCATGTTCTAGAATAAAAAGAAAAGTCCTAGAGTACCCCCAAACGAAAGTTCTGCATGGCTGGAATGAAGGCGTAAGAGAGAACATGGTGAGTGATGGGGCTGTTGAATGTGAGCAGGGAGATTCGTGTTACAGATTTGTGAACCCTGATCTTGTAGAAACAGAATTTGGTGGTATCGTTTAATGCTAACAGTAAGATAGTTACTAGTATACATATTTAGTCATTCATATTGTAATTCTATGTATAATAGTAATTAGGTGGTCATGGAAATTGGCAAAAAAATTCAAAAAAAGGCTAATGTGACTGGAGCCAAGTGGGAGATGGGACGAGAGAGGGATTAGAGGGGCCTGCAAGACTAGGCAGAGTCTGATGAAGGTGGGAAACTGCTCTACAATCCAGGGGTGTTGAGTAAACACTGAAAACAGGTTCACTTGTGAATGAAATACTGGTGATTGTTCCAAAAGAGGGAACTTCACAAATGAACGACAGTGAGAGATTCACAGGTGTTAGTTACATTACCATTTAGATACTACATCTGTTGGTTTAAATGCATTTCTAAAACAAGTTCAAATGCCAACTTATATAGAAGAATGGGGAGCAGAGTAAATGCATATCAATTTTTGTGTTGTGTTCAATTGCTTTTTTAGTTTGTTTGAGAGAAACACCACGTAGTACTAAGATTAAATTTCCACAACCCACGGATAAGAAAGTTTAAAAGAAGACTGTTTGTTTCCACTATAGTCTTCCCTTTTTCCAAAATTACAATAAATTCCTTAAACCATCCATTTAAATTCACTGTCCCATCCTTTGACTTTAACCAGAGCACAGTTTTTGATATTCTTAAGGGGAATGTGATAAAGGAAGGAAAGTAAATATTTTATCAAGTGTCAGTGAATTTACTGTGTATATAATCCCATTACATTCTCCCAGTAGTCACGAGAAGTTGAATAATGCTCAAGGTTATCATGCTAAAAAATGGCAAAGCTGTGATTTGAGCCCAGGTTGGTCTCATATCAAAGCCCAAGTTTATTCTATCTTACTATGTTGATTTTCATGCTCTCTGTTCAGCAACAGCAAATAGTGAGAATCAACTTTCTCGCTGTATCTCCAAAGTGTAGGAATGTATCAGGCACAGCCTAGAGCAGGGAAGAAGAATGCTGAACTCCTGAATAAATTCAACCCCTATTTATTGAGCCTCTACTAGGTGTCAAACTCTGTGTTTGTGAATAGCATGATGCAAAAGATAGGGTGCTAGAGATTATGAACTTAGGGTTCAGAAAACTTGGAGGAGAGCAGAAATGGAAACCTCCCGTAGACTAGAAGGTCATCTAAATATCTGGAATTTCTCTCATCACTCATGTTCTTTATGTGGGTAAAACTCACATGCCTGAGACTCAGCATATAGGAAAACCCATTGGAAAAGCAGAGCTCAGTATGACTTCAGCTCTAGGGCTGGGATCTCATGAAGACACAAGAGTCCAGTCGTTCTCCAGAAGGAAATTTCCCACGTTTTGTGTCATACTACCAGTGCTTAATGATGAAGACATTGGCATAGATAGCAATAAAAAATACCAAGTTTAGAAACAAAGTTTTTTTCTGGTATATGTTTATTTATTCTTACATGTATTCAGCAACTATGAATGAAGTTCATATGTGTCAGGCACTGTTCTGTGTTCCATGAAAGTGTGAGAAATAAGTTAGACATGGTCCTTCATATCAGACAGCTTACAAAATAGAATAATTAGAAAATGGACAAAATATTATTGTATCAAAAGAAAGTATAGATTCTGATCTTAGAGATGTATGAAGATTGTATGGGTCCTTCTCTGGTTTGGGATGGGTCATGCTTGAAATCAGAATAATGATAGACATAATCTCTGTGTTGGGATCCGTTGGATGTTTTGCCCCTTCGGCTCTGCTCTTCATGCTTTTTAACCATCCTCTTTGCCTTGGGAAGCTGACCAACATGAAACCCATCAAAAGGCATGTGCTCTGGCTTCTGCTTGGATTTAGCCAATGGCAAGCCCCAACAACATTGATGTCTGGGCCCTCTAGGAGTGGCTACTGTTCCTCTCCAGGTGACCTTCTCACGTGGCCCCTTTTGAGGTTCAGTATTTGCTCCCTCCTCTCTCCATTATAGCTTAAGGTGGTAACAGTTTAGTTACTATTTACTAGCTCCAGGTTTTTCCCCTATTCCATGGGTTTCCCCTGTGTCTACCTGCATCTTTTTAAACAGTCCCTTTGTAAATGACTCTTCCTTAAACGGTCTTAATTTGAGTGTATCTTTTGTTTCCTGTTTGGACCCTGACTAAAATAACACCTTTGTTGTATCCCAAGTTTCTATCTTCAATTTACTTATTCTGCTAACATTGATAAATGCCACACCCTCAACCAGCTGTAAAGGAAGGCATACAGATAGATGTAATATAATATTAATAAATGCCTAAAAACATAAACACTTTTACATACTCTTAGAACTTATATCTGCCAAAATGTTCAATATACTTACCATTTGATTTGGTAATTAAATAAAAATAATTTACACTGCTTGTTACAACATATATTATAATGAGACAGAGAAATCACTGGTTAAATATATTATGGCACATCTAAACAACTGAATGGAGTGCAGATGCCAGAAAGATCTGTGCATAATCATATTGAAAGTCTCCACGATACATTAAGTGAAAAATCAAAGTACTCAGCAGTACATTGTGTACCTGTTTGTGTAAAAGAAATAATATACATATAATTGAGTCTGTACATAAAATGTGTGTTATTTTAAAATTTCTTCTTGGATAAACAGGAAAAGAAATTTTGAAATGGATATTCTTGGGGAGAGATGCTAGAGAAAGAAGATTGTTCTCATTCCTTTAACACTCTGTATCTGTTTTGTTTTTTAAAACCATGTGCTTGAATTAATTTTATTAAATATAAAAACATAAACAAATAGAGATGTAATCTTAAACCCCCATTTTGCTTAGCCTAATAGAGGAGGTCTGATTTCCAAAATAGTGGTCATTCAGAGGAAGTAAAAAAACTCCCTAAAACAAATATAGGAAACAACACTAGTACCTTAAACAGCATAACTTGAGAAAGTTGAAATGGGAACATCTTATTCCACTTATTTCACATGAAAAACTATTGAAACTGACTTCAAAAGCTGAACCACACATCCTTGATAGCTACCAGGGGCCTGTTAACATAACCGCTGCTTGTTTCTTATTATTTTAAAAATACAATTATAACTGGAAGTCCCAAAACCATGTAATTGTCAACTAACTTTTGAAAAATGCAAATGGTTTACCCAGAGTTTAAAGGAAGGCCCCTCCTACCTTCTCTGAACTCTGTGGTGGTCTTTGGATGCAAAATGACCTAGTTGGGGCAATCCTCAAAGATGAACCAAAGAAGAAAATTATCTTTTCAGGAAAGGTTTTTCTGTGGACATCAAAGGTCTCTGAGAGGGGATCTGTATAATACTATTTCTTTTTCCCAGAATGTATTGGCATCCTTCCAAGGTTGTTCACTGAAAATTAGCATCTTCATGTATACAGATAGGATTGATATCTGAGCTCAGCAGGGTCAGCCATTTTTGTGCAAAGTATATTAATATGCTGTTCATGCCTCAGGCATTATTTTTATTAGGCCAGCACAGTTTCATATCTCTTCTTCCTATGTCGGCTTTTCACAAATAATCACAACCAACCATAGATAGCAGATATTCCTGAAAGTACATAAAAGAATGGCTTATGCACATATAAAGCCATCCTGAGCTCAGATTTCCTCCAGAAGAATTCAAATCCTAAGCTTTATAATATCTGAGAGAATCTTCTAAGTGCACAAACATATTGCATTAATTGTTTTCCATTCTGTTTGCAAACTGATGCAGCATTTGTTGCTATTGTTACACATATGTGCCATAAAGAGGCTAAACATTCAAGGGAGAAGAAAGTGTTATATAAATGGTCTTGCCCAATGAACAGGGAATATTATCCTATTAGTATTGCTGCTAACTCAGAATACTAGTCTTTGCTATTTTTGGACATATGATTAGTTGCCATTTACTAAACTTCAGGCAGTCACTAGACTAAACACTTTATATATATTATTGCATTCAAACTTTGTGATAATCCTAAGAAATAAAGATTTTGATTCCCATTTTACAGATGAGAAATGGAGGTTCAGAATTATCTGGAATCACACAGCTAGTAAGTGTTAGAGTCAGTATTCTGACTTCAACATTTATGTCTTCTAAACCCAAGAGTAAGACTAACGTCATAGTTTTGTTTGTTTTTTGAGATGGAGTGCAGTGGCCCTCTGCCTCCTGGGTTCAAGCAATTTGCTGCCTCAGCCTCCCAAGTAGCTGGGATTACAGGCGTCTGCCACCACACTTGGCTAATTTTTGTATTTTCAGTAGAGATGGGGTTTCATTATCTTGGTCAGGCTGGTCTTGAACTCCTGACCTCGTG
>NW_012101288.1:1010972-1029180 GCF_000951045.1 Mandrillus leucophaeus | reverse complement strand
TCACTCTGATGATAGTTTCTTTTCCTGTGCAGAAACTCTTTAGTTTAATTAGATCCCATTTGTCAATTTTGGTTGTTGTTGCCATTACTTCTGGTGTTACAGTCATGAAGTCTTTGCCCATACCTATGTCTTTAATGGTATTGCCTAGCTTTTCTTCTAGGGTTTTGTTTTGTTTTGTTTTGTTTTGTTTTTTGAGATGGTCTCACTCCGTCGCCCAGGCTGGGGGGCAGTGGCACAATCTCGGCTCATTGCAAGCTCCACCTCTCTTCTAGGGTTTTTATTACCAAAGCAGTCATTTTAAAAAAAAATTCTCTGAAGAAAGTGAATTACTAAAAAGCCCTAGTAACTTGCCTGTGGCTGAAATAAGCCAGCAGTTACAAGCCCAGTGTAAAAGACCAGAGTTAGAAAGTGCTGTTACGTTCAGCCCTTATGCCCTCCCCATCCCCATTTGCAGCTTGAAAAGACCCTCTGTGGGTTTTCTTTTCCAAAACTTTACTTAGAAAGGCTTTCATTCTACCATATTTGCACTACTACATTGTAGTACATTGCATACTACAGCGTAAAAAAGAGGTGAAAAAATTCGAGAGAGCACATCACA
This sequence comes from Mandrillus leucophaeus, assembly GCF_000951045.1. Classification (NCBI taxonomy): domain Eukaryota; kingdom Metazoa; phylum Chordata; class Mammalia; order Primates; family Cercopithecidae; genus Mandrillus; species Mandrillus leucophaeus. The sequence continues at coordinate 1,028,582 of NW_012101288.1, read as the reverse complement.
AAAAGTCCCTCTCTGAATTACTTTAAAATGCAAACAGTGGTCAGGAAGACCTTTGCTTTTGTTTTGGTTTGGTATTATTTTGAGACGGAGTCTTCCTCTGTCACCCAGGCTGGGGTGCAGTGACGCGATCTCGGCTCACTGCAACCTCCGCCTCCTGGGTTCACCCCATTCTCCTGCCTCAGCCTCCCAGGCAGCTGGGACTACAGGCGACCGCCACTGCGCCCCGCTGATTTTTTGTATTTTTAGTAGAGACAGGGTTTCACCGTGTTAGCCAGGATGGTCTCGAGATCTCCTGACCTCGTGATCTGATGGCCTGGGCCTCCCAACGTGCTGGGATTACAGGTGTGAGCCACCACGCTGGGCGGAAGACCTTTGTTTATGGGAGAACAAGATTTCCTTTCTCCACAGAAATGGTCCTCATTCCCCCTCTTATAAAGGGATGGGCAATAATCTTACAACTCCTTAGGCTGAGTACAAAACCATGGCCTGTAGAATTTCCAGTGGGCCTTTAACGAACACATGAATTGAACCAATGATCACACTGATTGGGTGATTGTCTGTCTTCCTTTTGGCGATGTGACTGTCCTCTCAGTACACTGTGTGGATCTGTCACCATATACCTTTGCACTGAGAGTCACTACCAGAGTGAACACTTCGTAATGCACAAAACCCGTAGAATAACAAAGCTTGAAGGGGTTACATAGGTCTTTAATTTCAACTTCTCCAATTATTTCTGCATTAGCAACCCACCCCTCAACTTATATTTTACAGATAAGGGTGATGTGACTATTGACTCGCCAATAAATAAGTTAGAACTCTAAACCAGATTCATGAATTTCCAATACTCTGCTCTTTGCACAAAATAAGATGACCTCAAATTGAGTCCTGACTAAACTCTTGACAGTGAGTAATTCAAACTCTGAAAGCCTCAATTTTCCTATCTGTAAAATGGGGGAGAATAATGGTATTTACCTCACAGGTTTTTTTTGTGAAGCTTAAATGAAATTATACCTGTGAAGAGCTAAGTGCAATGTTTGCTACACAATAAGTGTCAAATTAATTTTAGTTATTTTTATTAATGCACTATTTTCCAAATTAAGGTCTCGTTGTCTAAGATGTGACATTAAGTTACATTTATTTCTACAAATTTTCACTGCAAGTTGAATTAAGGTCAAGTAAAACTTAATAGAAATCAATAAATAATTATTCCTTCCATTTATCCTCCTTGTGAACTAATTATCAAATTTAACATAATCAAAAAAAGAATTATGGATAACCAGGATAGAGGTCTGCACTAAGATGTAGGGGAATGGGAAAATATTCTGGAAATGATTTTGTCCTTCACGTTACTTACTATGCTCTTTCAGCTGCATGTTCCTTGCCAGTCATCAGCATCACAATTTGCTAACTGATTTACTTAAGTCAGAAACACAATTCTCTTTTCATGACACTATCTTATTTGGTAATTAACTTCTACTTGTTCTTCGAGACTCCGCCCAGGTTCTACCACCTGCCAGGTGACTTCCTCTGTGTCCAACATCACCCTATTCTATTTCCCTCATCTCATTACCTTGAATTCTACATACTTCTATGATCATATGTTATTGTGAATATTTTGCTTGTCTCTTTCCTCCTGTAATTGTCATTTTCTTGGCCAGAGGGTTGATGTGTTCTTCTTATTAGTACGTCCATGTCTACCCCAACACCCGACAGATAGGGTGCACTCGACAGATTTAACAAATGCAAACCTACCTGACTCTTGTGACTGAGAATCATTCACTGCCAAACGATATTTCACTTGGTCTATGTACTTCACAGATGGAACTCTGTAGAAAGCTCCATGTGCTCTTAGTGGAAGAATAGGTTTTTATAACCATAAAACTGGGTGTGTACAACCACAACTCCAGAGACTTTTAATCTGGTTTGGAATATGATGTAACACTGGCATCACTCTACATCTTTTCTTTCAAAGAATACATTACCCCTTTAGATATGGTTTCCATCTGAGACAATTAGAGTCCAACAGAGTGTGATACTCTAAAATAATGTCTATCCCTCCATCACAGAGTCATCAGTGGGATTTTTGAAATCGTCATGTAAAATACAGGATGGACAATTGTTAAGTATTTTTGCACATATTATCTCAGAATTTTAAGTAAGGGCCAGGGTAGTAATTGTCTTTAATATAAGACATGCCTTCCCATGATCATCGTTTTATGGAAAGTTATTAATGGATGAAACCACATTTTCTTAAAAATGTTCAAAACAATATGTGTCAAGTGTTATTCTAAGCTCATTGCATGCATTGACTCATTTAGTCCTCCCAACAATGTCAGCGAGATGACTGCTGTTATGACCTCCATCTTAGTGATGAAAACTGAGGCATGTGTAAGATATGCAACCTGATTATATTCACATGATGAGTCAGTAGTAGAACCAGGATTCAAACTTCAGAGCAAGTCACTGCAAAGTAGTAACACACTTTTAGTAGAGATGGGGTTTCACCATATTGGCCAGGCTGGTCTTGAACTCCTGACCTCAAGTGATCTTCCCACCTCGGCCTCCCACAGTGCTGGGATTACAGGCATGAATCACCATACCTGGCCACACCAACACACTTTTATACTGTGGACTAAAGTATATTTTTAATTTAAAAACATTTGTTATATTACAAACATTGAAATATTAGTGATATACTATTAAATATTGAAAACTATCTATGGCTTAAAAATACATTCTTATTGGAGTAAAAACATAATGCCCCCAATCTACATACCTGATATTCCTATAGAAGTCTTTTACAATTGATGACCACAATTAAGATATTTCCGTAGTATCCAACCACATGACTTTACTCTTTTACACCTTTCCATAACAAAGAGGGAGATAGGTGGTTCCAGGCAACTAATAATCTGCAGGGGACTTCGGCTCTGCTGGGACAGGCCAAAGGAGGATGAGTAGGGACATTTTCCTACTCCATCCCTATTCCTGCAAACTACATGCATATATACTTAAGGAGGCAACTTTAGAATTTCTTGAGACATAATAATAGTAGGCTTCCTGGTCAACCCATGCTGCTCACTCTGGTTTTATATAGGCTTGTTTAGAACTAAAGGGACCACAAAGATTTCCCATAAATTTACAAGGGCATGGAGAATGCTTAAAGTAGTAGAAACACAATTTGTCTTATATTTATTCTTTATTCTTGACTTCAAGTCACTTTATATAGAACTATTTGTGTTCTTCAATGAGATTAAAAGTTCCTTGAAACTAGGGAACATGTCCCTATTTCTTTTCCATTGCCCTCAGGATGGTTATAACCCAAAGCACATAAATTAGACCCAATGAGAGGGACTTTATTAGGTGAGATCCCCACCTTTGTGAGGCAAAACTGCTCCATATAAACGTGAGTGTGATGAACAAGATGACTCCAATAGTTTTCTTTACATTTTGTGTGTGTGTGTGTGTGTATGTGTGTGTGTGTGTGTCTGTATGTAATCACATAGCCCTTATTATCATAATACCTATGGTCCTGGCTCCTATTATCTCCTATTATCATATAGCATAATACTCATGCCTTGAAAGACAAAGAAATAGTGAATGGAGATCCAGATTCAGAGACCGAAGACTTGATTGTCCGCATTGCTGATCGTCTCCCAGATGATTGTGATGGCTTCAGTTTTTGCCTTTTTATAATCTAATATCCACACAGAAGTCAGAGTGGTCTTTGCAAAATGAAAACCTGATGATGTTACTCCCACACTAATTAAGTTCCTCCTGCTTCAACCCTCACATTACCTTTGCATAAAGTCTAAAGGCTTAATACAGATTAGAAATCCCTTTGGGAACTCTGTGCTCTGAACCACTGTGGCATGACTCCCTCCAGCTAGTGAGGTGCCCCTGTTACATGCTGCACATTCCCTGTGAAAGGACTTACCCCACTGACTGTCATTGCTCAGTGCTGTAACAGTCATCCCCCTAGTGACCGCAGATTTTGTGAGAGTTGGATCCACATTTGCCTTTGTTCATCTTTGAATTACTTGCATCTAGCACTATTAACATGTAGTAGATGCTCAACACATAATTGTTGAATAAAGTAATGAATAAAGGGATGAACATGTACCATTAATTACTAGTTACTACTGTTAACTAGCCATAGTAATTTTTATTCTTGTCAGCAAGGGAAAAAAATGTTTACCTACCTAAGGTGACATGACCACCTATTAATTAACCTTTGAAACAGCCTTCACATAGATTATGGAGCATTTTCATTTGGAAAAGATATAATAACCCTTTACAGGATATGGTTTGGCTGTGTCCCCACCCAAATCTCAACTTGAATTGTATCTCCCAGAATTCCCACCTGTTGTGGGAGGGACTCAGGGGGAGGTGATTGAATGATGGTGGCTGGTCTTTCCCATGCAATTCTCCTGATAGTGAATAAGTCTCACGAGATCTGATGGGTTTATTAGGGGTTTCCGCTTTGGCTTCTTCCTCATTTTCTCTTGCTGCTACTTTCACCTCCTGCCATGATTCTGAGGCCTCCCCAGCCATATGGAACTGTTAAATCCAATTAAACCTCTTTTTATTCCTAGTCTCAGGTATGTCTTTATAAGCAGCATGTAAACGAACTAATACAATACATTTATGTGTCTTTTACACTTGACATTTCACTTTTTCCAAAAGTCTGTCCTTTATACTCCTGTGCAATTTCAATATGATATATGATGTGTATCAAATCTTTCCTTAGCCATTTATCTAGCAGTTATTCATTTAATATGCTAGACACACTTCTAAGATGCCAAGAAACAAAGATGTATAAGACAAGGCTCCTTCTCCTGAGGACCTTGTACTAAATGGGGGAGACAAGCAGATGAATACAATAACACTTATATCTGCTAAGAACTGAGTACATGCTTTGTGAATTTTGAATGCATTCTCTCATTTAATCCTGACACAGATCCCTCAAGGTAAGCTGAGAAAATTAAGGGTGCAATCAGGCAATAAGGCTACTACACTAATATGAACTGAGTTATGATTTAAACCCAGAAATGTCCAATTCCAGAGTTCAATGAACCACATTATAATACAAGTTGTTAAGTGTTTTAGCCAAAATTTGAATAGAAGAGGCAAGGTAGCATCGAGGAGAGACGGAGTAATTCTTCCACAGCCAATGAAATGAACATCTGAAGGTGTTAGTGCACTCAAAGACATAGTCAGAGAAAGGTTCATAGAAAAGAAGATATTTTAACTGCGGAGAGAAGTTAAACTGACAAAACAATTGGTCAAGGTCCCAGAGCAATGCAAAAGTCTGATGAGTTCAAAATAATTAGCTGTTGCTGGAGAATTAGCTACATATAAGGAAGAGGCAAAAGACAAAATTGCTGTCCCTCTGAAAAGCAAATGTGTACTTTGTCTTATTGGCTGTGGACTTTTAAGGAGGAAACTGATGACTGGATTTAAATTTCCATAAAAGATCACTAGCTATTTACAAAGGATTATTTGGAAGGAAGAAAGAAAAATAAATAAAGACATAATCCAGATGACAGCATACAAGGATCTGAACTAGGGGAATATCATTGAGACTAGAGAGGGGTCATAAATATGAAAGATATTTAAAATAAAAACTTAATAAAATGCATGAATCAAATGTGGGCATCAGTCTAGGAAAAGTCCAAGGTTATATCTTGGAAATCTGTTGAACTTATCTCCATGCACCCTCTTATTTTCCCAAGTGTCTTGAGTGACTAAGAAATAATACAACTGATTGGGCACTTATATATGATAGATATTGTTCTAAGCAATAAAAACAAACCTTGTGATACATACTATTATTATTTCTGTTTTATAGCAGTGGAAAGTGAAGCACAGAAATATTAAATAATTTTTCCAAGGATATCAAGCATCCATCCCAAGGTGTGACACTCAACCCAGACTCCCTTTAGGACCACAACATATTTCCCTGATATCTGGCAGTGCTCCTGCCTTCAGCCCACAGCAATCAGCCTCATTAGGATAAGTCACATTGCCCAAAGTCATGCTGCCCTTCCCAGGGGCAGCCTACAGCCAAAACTTGATAGATGCAAGTTTGCAAAGGTATGGCTTTCTCTCTTCAGCTTCAGACAACTCTGAAAGCTTATCCTAGCTTCAGACATCCTCATAAGATTGACTTTGTTGGATGTTCCCACAGTCAATTTCTCTTTTTGCCCAAACCTGCTTTCTTCCCTCACCCCCACAGGTGTTGATCTCAACAGCACTGTTTAGTAAACATCCTAAAAACTGATTCCCATGTTCAGAGTCTGTTCTCTGAGAATCCTATCCTTAAGAGCCACCAAATGGCAGAGCTAGCATTTGAATCCAGATGTACTTATTGTATAGAGCTAAAGCCATGGTTGTTTTTGTTTTGAGATAAGGTCTTGCTCTGCAGCCTCAACCTCCTGAACTCAAGCACTTCTCCTGTCTGAGCCTCCCAAGTAGCTGGGATTGTAGGCACATGCCACCATAATTGGGTAGTTAATTTTATTATTTTATTTTATTTCTTAGTGGAGATGAGGTCTTCCTATGTTGCCCAGGCTGGTCTCAAACTCCTGGCCTCAAGCAATCCTTGGTCTTGGTCTCCCAAAGTGCTATTACAGGCATGAGCCACCATGACTGGCTTTGTCATGGTTTTAAACACTTTTCTATGTAGCTTCCCAAAATCAAAGAACTTAGGGCAATGCCCAGTACTGCAAAAATTATTCATAAATGGACAAATTATGACTCCTACTTTTTGTATTAATTCATAATACAGGATAGCCATTCAATAAAAATTTACTTAAAATGAAAAGAACTGGGAAAATGTTGAACCAGTTACTGTGAAAGTCAAGGGAGGAGAAAGTTTCAAGAAACAGAAACTAGTCAATCACATCAAGTATTGAGAAAAGATTAAACTGAAGAAAACTAAAAAGAGTTCAATGGCTTTGGTGATAGGAACACATGAGCAATCCAAGTGAGTTGTTGATGTGACATGATGCAGGCATAAACTAAATTGCTGTGTTACAGAGAGAATCTAGAGATGAAGTGTGATTGAAAATTATGCCGTCAATAATCCTGGCTTTCAAGAAAGCCCGAATGGAGTCTTGATGTTTTCTAACATTCCTTATTTGTCAAGGTAAAATTGGGGCTATACCTGCTGCATGTACACAGAGAACTTAGAGCAATATGGTTCCAATAAATCCTTAGAAAACATCTCAACCCATTTACAGCATATCTTCTCCTTTCTCAAGAACTGGAGGTTCCCAAAAGGGAATTCTCAAATCCCACACTGTGATGTGGTCAAGCCTCGTGCTTAGTCACTTTGTGCCTGGTGTCCGCACTGAAAATTTTTTGAAGACCAAGGTTTTTCTTAAAGCTTGCCCTGCCATTACACTATGAAGAACACCAGGAACTGTTTCAGGTAAGAAGTTCCTGACCTAAGGCCACAGGGGTGGGTGGCCCAGGGGAATTAACCACAGAGAGTGTTTCCCACGAACCCGCAGAGCACAGAATCCATTTTTGAAATACTGGTGCTCCTCTGTGCTTGTTTATTCTTAGCAGAGTGCAGTACCAAGCATTATGTAATAGAGGCAATAGCAGCTAAGGCTTTAAAAAATAATCTCTGCGGTAAGTCTAAAAGCAAATGTTGAAGACTGGAACATTTCAGATTTTCCACTCAGTGGATTGAATTGCCAGATTCTTCAGTATCACTTTCTTTCCATTTAGTTTTAGAAAGCAAAGATCAAATGCATGACCTTGCAGTCAATTTCAACATTCTGGAAGAAATAGACTGTAGATTTGAGCTGGAGGCCAAGCTCTGAAAAATGGTACTGTGTAGACACAAATATGTGTTACTAGAATTATATGAATGTCTTACAGAAAGTGGGATCTTTTTGTTAGTTATGACAATCCATGTAAATTCCCAGCTCATTGTAACTGGGTGGAGGGAATTACAGGTCTATTTTCTTGCCCGGATCTCTTCTGGTTTAAAAAAAGAGTCATATGAGAACTCTAAGTCAATAAATCCTAAATCCCCTTTCAATTGCCTTTGAACCATTTATATCAGATGTAACTTTTATTCTGCAAAACTTGGAAGCAAGGAACATCATATTATTCTCTTTCTGTAAATCAGATGACTTCTCCTGAGGCCTTCATGTTTCCGGCAAAAGTGAAAAAAAAAAGTATCCAGTCTTTAATATGGCACCTCCTCTTGGGTATTATATAAGAAGAGTAGAAGTTTCATGTCTTCTGAACATTCAGTGAACGGTCCTCTGCCCACTGCCCTCAAAGGCAGGTGGCTGCACACTGTCATAGATGTGTGGTGTGTGTGCATGTGTGCATATATGTGCATACATGTATGCATATGTATGTGTGTATGTGTGTTGGTGGGGAATGATTCTACCATGAGGACCGGGTCTTGAAAATCAGTGTTTGGCATCCCGAGATGTTCCATGAACCCATTCTCATCTGAGGTCATATACACAACTTATGCATTATAAGGGACTCACTATAAGAAAACTACTAAAATCTCATTAGTTCCTGTCACTAGGGAATCTCTAAAAATAATTTTAAAGTACATTTTTTCCTATTTTATTCCACTTCCACTTTTCCCAATCCTTAAAGCCTTTCTTAAAAAAAGGCAAGGAATGTTCTACGAATGGTATCCATCAACTTTGTCTTTCTTCAAGGTAACCATCTATGTACTCATCAACTTTATCTTTCACCAAAAGCATACTGCCACCTCCTACCCAACCAGAGGAGTGGAAACACAAAGTTTAAGGTGCTTTTTTTAAATGAAAGACTGAAAAACTGAGAACACTGCAAACTTAATATCTAAACTGTATCCTATACTCTTTACCTCCCCGCCCATATTACATTGGCATGTAAACATGTATCTGCCAAAAGGAATGATGTAGAAGGAATATACATGCACATGAGGTTTTGATCTGCAATGCTTGTCTCTGGACAAAAGCAGCTGGTATACAGGACTGCCATGCACCCTTCTAAAACCAAAACAGCTGCTTTTGCACCATTAAAAAACCTGCTTTTGCCCGTTAAAAAAAAATCTATTCCTCTGATTTCAAATGATGGCACACAATTGTAGCTTTCATAGAATGCATTGTCAGCAAATAAGTTGACTGAAAAATAAATAGAGAATGAATGTTGCTTTTGATGGAAACATTTAATGATGGACATTAAAAACTATAACAGAAACAATGTCATTGTTCTGTTTCACTAACTGTTATTCACTCTTTCAACATAACTAAAATTTAAAATCAGAATATTTTTTAAATTTCAGAGAAAGCACCAAGAAAGAACTAAGATGAACAGTTACTGCTGTTAATGTGTTTAGAAACTAGAGGTTAAAATAAGTCTTCAGAACAAAGTTTTAGTTCTGTTGATTTCATTTCTCTTTCAATAGCTTGTACCCCTCTGCCTTTTTCCATATTAAAAGTACTCTATACCAGGCTCTGTGCTTCTAAGGTTTCTCTTGAAATTGTCACTCTCAAAAATATCCAAGGGATATCACACATTTAATATTCTACAAATGAGATACATATGTGAAACAAATAGACATAAATCCTTTCATTCTTGGACTCTATATTGGGGGAATGAGTAAAGGATGAACAATAAATAGTAAATATAATAAATAAGCAAATTTTGTGGAATATGAAACGTGATACAAGCTACAGAAAAAGTAGACAAGCATAAGTAAAATCAGAAAGCAGGGAGTGACAGACAATGTGCAATGTTAAATACAGTGGTCAGCATAAGCTTGATTGAGAGGATAGTATTTAAGCAAAGCCTTGAAACAAGAGAGATATAAACCATGTGTATATCTGGGATAGACCATGAATTACCACAGTTGCTTCCAGTGGAGTAATTAAGCAGTTCAAAGACTCTCTGGCAGGAGGTGCCTGTTGAGTAAGAGGAAGATCAAGGAGCTCAGACTGAGCCACAGGAAGATTAATAGGAAATGATGTCAGAGAGGTTGGAAAAGTGGGGTATGGAGGGCCTTGGGCAGATTTTCAAGATCTTGGCGTTTACTTTGAGTGAGATGGCAGCTACTGGAGGGTTTTTAACAGAAGAAGAACCTGACCTGGCTTACATTTTAAAAGGATTACTGTGACGACTGAGCTGGGGAGGCAGCCAGTGGGGAGGACTCGGTATTATGCAAGAAGAGTAGAGGTTAGGAGGCTCCTGCAACCATCCAGGTGAGAGGTGAGTGTCCTTCATATAACAGTGGTAGAAGAGGAGGTGGGAAAAAGTCACTGGTCACTTTCTAGATCTATTTTGAAAAAAAAGTCAACATAATTTCCTGGGAGATTGGATGTGGGGTGTGAAAAAAATAAGTAGCCTTTCCTAACATCATTACAAGACACAAATGATTAGCTCTCCTTTTTTTATCTTCCCTACTTTGGGCAGTTTCTCCTGCTTAGTATCGAGGTCATTTTTATGTAATGCTAACATACATTTCCCCTACCTTTTAAAAAATCTTTGGTGCTTCATTCATCACAGATTTATCAAGAAACAAACAAAGAATTAAGAGGCACAAATACTTGACTATGGGAGTGGCCTGTCTCCTTAAGAGAGGGTACTCAGTCTCTTTGTTTTTTATTCTGCCCTCCTTAAATGAGCTGGCCTGTGTTTAAACTATCACAGAACACGTAGAATCCAGACTCTTTTCACAATTTATGTAGCTGATTTAATATACTTTTGATAGTTCTGTAACAGTCCTGACAGTTACAGCTTTCATTTTTTCCCTAAAATATCAAGATACTGTATTTTGATGTTACTGGCAGAGAGGCTAGAGGAATCTTGGCATTTGAGTAAGAGGATTGCTAGAGGAAAGGCTACTAATTATAAAATGGTCTTGACAACTTTTTCCCTAAAGCCAGCTTTATAGGTAATAATTATGTTGTCTAACAAGTGTAGAGATGGCTTTTCTGTTTACCTGTTTCATATGCATTCACTTATATGTAATCATTACAGAAAATCTGTGAATGATGTTGGCTGCATTGTACAGAGGAGCATATTGTCACAAGGAGCTTTACTAATTTCCCCCATGTCATACCATTGATAAATGACAGAGCCAAGCTCAAAACTGGCTTCAGACTTCGACTGTAGTCATATTTTTACGACGAGGGCCAGGCTTGTTTCTTCTTGTTGGAATTGATGGATCTAGAAAGAGATATTGAGCCATAGATGAACATTCCTCTATTTAACAGTGCTGCCAAGGATGGCTCTTCCCAAGAGCAAAAGTGGTGTTGCTCAGTAAGTTCATAGGACTCTAAGGCCTTAACCCAAGATGCACGCTCATTCAGGATGAAAAACTGTCTATTCCATTCCTCTCCCCAGGAAAGCCTTTGACCTCTACCAGCTCCGGCAGTAGTAATTCCTACCAGCTCCTACTGCACTGATTGTAGAGGACATGCATTCTCTGCTCCTAAACTGCATGAGACAGTCCCTGTGTTGGGCATAATAGTTGCTGTAGTTCATCTGCGGGGAGTTAAGTTCTATGATAAACAAGAGGACCTGTTTATGAAGTCTGCGGTGCTACAGAGCCCTTTAAGAAATGTTAAGTCATGTTAGCATAAATCTGGAAATAATTTGCTACATGACTTTTCACATGCTAGAAGAATAAAAAATCACCTCTGCCTTTCCATAAAATAATACAAATTGGGGGCTAACACTATGGATTTAAATTGAGGCTGCTTCTAAAATTAGGGAAATAGAAGACACAAAATTCTCTCTCTCTGAATTTTATTGGCTTTTCAATTAACATTGAATGTTTGCTCCTTAAAATGTTGCTTACTGGCTTGCAAATGAAGTGTGTCAGTGAATAATTGACATCAATTTCTATATTCCATATATCATCTACAATGTCGAAATGACTGATAATGAGCAAGTCCTACATGTTTAATCACTCTTCAACTAAAGTAGCATCATTAGAATAGATAAATATTGCACAGCATGAAATTCATGTGTATTTTTAATGATTCTAACATACATAAAATCCATTTTTAGATACATTTAAATATAGCATAATAAAAGGAGTTATTTTCTTAAGAAGAACTAGGCACTTTGTAAATAATCAAATTTAATTTAGCACAATTTTAGGAACTGATTCAACACTGACAAGCTTTTAACCTTCAGGACATTTTAAGAGACTTATAATTAAAAAAGTAAGTGGAACCTTCACCATCACACAGATATTTGTGTCCTTGATAATACCAGGTAACCATAGAAATTATTTACTCAGTTAGCTACTTCCTATCTTTTCCTTACTGAATACATCTTCAGGGTACTAAGTTCATCCATAACTGGCAGGATACTACTAAGCTTGACTCTTAATCAGAACCTTAAAATTTAATCCCAGTACTCAGCAACCTTATGTACTAAGTGTCTGTGTACATCTACTAGGTAACCACAGTTACAAAACAAACCTGGAAACCGTTTCTTTAGTTTTTGGAAAAGGCAAAAACTTCCAAAATGTTTATTTGAATAGGAAATATTTTATTGATGTATTCTAAGCACCTAAAACAGTACCTGGTAAACAGTTGGGCTCACAATAAATATTTATTTAATGATGGTTAAATGAATAGATGTTCTATTTTTCTCACCACCATTTCAATCATTTCAGCAAATATGAGTACCTTCCCTATGCTAAGCAATACGCTAGGCCCTAGGGAACGTAAAATGAGGCAGAAGCAGCAGAAACCCAGTTCACAACCTTGACTGTCTAAGGACCTAGTACACTAGGATAAAATGAGGGGAAAGACGAACGCCAGGCTATGAATAAGCCCTGTGTAATCATACATGAGAAAGCTACTGCCTGCCCAGGGAAATCAGACAGAACTTCAAAGAGAAGAGGATGCAGGATCTGGACCTTGTGTGAGAGAAATATTGAGAAATGAATGAAATGCCCCAGAATCAAATGTAAACTTGTGTACTGTTTTTCTTCAAAAGTAAATTCTTGTCACCTTCATGAAGCCAGATGACATCACATTGAAATTTTAACTAGGCTGTTTAGCTTTATCAATTGTTTATTGGGATAGGCTTTCAAGTGAACAATATTTATTAAGTGCTAGATGCTGTGTTCCATACTGGGCATACACCATCAAATGAGACAACAGTTCCTGCCCTACTGGATTCACACTGTCGTGAGAAGGGCATGCATTTAAAAGGCAATCGCAGTGGAATCTGGTTAGAGTAAGGAGTTGGGGAGGTTCAGTGGTGTGTCATGGATACATAGAGCAGAGGCCTCTTACCTGGTCTGTGGGCTAGGAAGACCTCACACAGGAAAAGACTTTGAGGTTGAAACCTGGCAGATGACTGTAGACAATCAGGGAAAAATGGAAGTGGGGTGGTGGGGGCATGGTGTGGAAAGAAGGAAAGGACATTCCAGGAAGAGGGAAGACCATGAGTGAAACCACCCACTCCCATAGGATCCAAAGACAGATTTCTCGAGCATCTTCAAAATGATTGGCTTCAAGAGCACGTGGAAAACAGGTTTTCCTTCACTATCCCTCCCTTCCCTTCCTCCTGGGTCCCTTCAATACGGACTGCACTGACAGGCAACAAAGAACACAGGCTTCCAGTTTTCCGGTATTCTCCTCCCACTGACCCTGAAGTTGCAAGCCACAGGTTTCTTGGAACTGTGAATATTGTTTCAACTCAAGCTAAAACTGGAGATGTGTTTTGAGTCACAGTGTGCAAGCATATTTATACCATCTGTTTATGACACTTACAGGTGGACACTATGATTCATTACACATACAACATGCTAAACATAGAAGCTTAGAAAATCCTGAGCTCTGGGAGTTGTTGGATGCGAATAACTGTGCAGAAGGGGAAGATAGTAGGCATCTTTTCTTAGATTTTTATGGCTTTTTCAAACAAAATCCTTATATTGACAAAAGGGTTTCGAGCATATGAAAATGGGAATGGAAGAAAGAGGGTAACAGAAGATTGTATACCACTGTAACCAGTTATGGAAGATTTCCCTGGGTACTGGCGGGATGTGTATGCACACATTAAATAATTAGAAAAGATTTACTACCTATGGAGTCAGAATCACATCATCTCCATGTTAAAGGCAAGAATTTGGTTCTGAGACAATTACTTCTTTATTTCCAGTAATGTTTCTACATGATTTGGACTTTATAATTTGTATTGTATTCTTCATTGACAGGTGATTCCATAGATTAAAAAATCATATTAGGATCTGATTACACATCAACCTAAAAATCAAGTCACAAGACATATCCAGTTTTTGTTTTCAGAAACTATTCCCCTATACATAAGTTAGGATTTCCATTGGCAAAAGCCAAAGCAGGCATCAGTTTATTTTGTATAGTTTAGCCAAATGTGCAAACTTTTAACAGCCCTGTAAATAGCAATAACTCTTAAAGTAGTTTCAATAAGCAAGCATCTCAAAGTCAAGCTGTCTGATGGGAACATTTCCCCTTGGGGTAGTAGAAACATCCAAAAGAGTCCAGAAAGAAAGAACTCACTGCTGTATTCAATTAGTTGAGAAACCATCAAAGTAAATAAGGCAATACCTTTAAGAACACACAGAAAAAGGAGTCAGTGAAGTAGAACAGATTGGAAGAAAAAAGAGGAGTCTGTTTTAGCTATCAAGTGACCCTAGGGGTGAAGAATAATTTCTTCTTCAGGACACTTTCAGTAAAGGTCTCCCGGTAAGATGGCTCAGTGCAAACTGTTTCTTTTCATGTCTGTAGGGAACTAATGAAGTTTGCAGGAAATACAGGCAGAGTTTAATTCCAAACAAAGTACAGTAGGTCAGCTACTGGGAGCAACTTTAGAAGTCTTTTGTCCCCTCCTAGAATAGTAATGGTTTTGAAAATTCCCAGTGGCTATGGGGTAAGTCATTTACATTTTAGAAATAAGATCTAGCCCAGAGGAAAACTCGTGAATTTGATGCCAAGTTTTGCCCTCCCTCAAGGTGGTTTTCACAGAATTCTCAGACTTCTTAAACAGCTAATAACACTTATGAAGTTATTTTTAGCTATACATTATTTAATAATTATTTATTGAGTCCTACTATGGGCCAGAATTTGTGTCATGCTGAACAGTTAGGTTACCCAGATACATGAGGTTTGTGACTTCAAGATTAAGAGTAAGAAAAACACCATAGATATTTACACAATTAATTATTTAAAATCATAGTGGTATGCATAGTGATGAAGGAGCTCCAAAGAGATAACTCTGGAAAAAGTGATACATGACAGCAATTTCCAAAATACAGCTCTCAATAAGAAGTTAGTCAATACGCTGTGTTCCTCAATCACAGGTACTTGTGGAAGACATGGCTAGTCAGTCCTTGCACTCATTCCCACAGAGCTGGGTTTAAGCCTCAGAATCCTTCTCAACACAATGCTTCAAGCACCACCAATAAGTAAGAGCTGGTATGGAACCTTCTTACTATCTGGCTCTCTAAAAATGCAAGGAGCTGTCATTACTGTAGTCTTGAAAACAATTACCTGCTTAAATTGCTCATCACCGAAGGGTATCATTTTCTTGGTAGGTTATTGTCTTATAATTAAGAGTTGCTAAACTTACTCTCCAAACCCAGTAGTAGAGTACAGTGGTTAAGCTCACAGTTTCTGGAACCACATGCCCTGGATTCAGATATCAATTCTACTAATCCCTAGCAATATATCCTCAGATACGTTAGTTAGTCATTCTATGCTTCAGTTTCCTCATTTGTAAAAAGTTCCAGTTTCCCATATGAAAAAAAGCTTGTCATCAATGGTCATTAGAGAAATGCAAATCAAAACCACAATGAGATACCATTTCACACCAGTTAGAATGGCCATTATTAAAAAGCCAGGCAACAGCCAGGCGAGGTGGTTCACCCCTGTAATCCCAGCATTTTGGGAGCCCGAGGCAGGCAGATCACAAGATCAAGAGATCAGACCATCCTGGCCAACATGGTGAAACCCCATCTCTACAAAAAATACAAGAATTAGCTGGGCATGGGGGTGGGCACCTGTAGTCCTATCTACTCAGAAGGCTGAGGCAGGAAAATTGCTTGAACCCAGGAGGCGGAGGTTGCAGTGAGCTGAGGTTGCGTCACTGCACTCCAGCCTCGTGACCGAGCAAGACTCTGTCTCAAACAAACAAACAAACAAACAAAACAAACAAAACAAAAAATCAGGAAACAACAGATGCTGGCAAGGCTGTGGAGAAATAGAAATGATTTTACACTGTTGGTGGGAGTGTAAATTAGTTCAACCATTGTGGAAGACAGTGTGGTAATTTCTCAAGGATCTAGAACCAGAAATAACATTTGACCCAGCAATCCCATTACTGAGTATATACCCAAAAGATTATAAATCATTGTACTATAAAGACACATGTACACATATGTTTATTGCAGCACTATTTACAATAGCAAAGACTTGGAACCAACCCAAATGCCTATCAGTGATAGACTGGATAAAGAAAATGTGGCACATATATACTGTGGAATACTATGCAGCCATAAAAAGGATGAGTTCGTGTCCTCTGCAGGAACACGGATGAAACTGGAAGCCATCATTCTAGCAAACTAGCACAGGAACAGAAAACCAAACACTGCATGTTCTCACTAATAAGTGGAAGGTGAACAATGAGAACACATGGAGACAGGGAGGGGAATATCACACCCTTGGCCCTGTCAGGGGGTTGGGGGCAAGGGAAGTGAGAGCATTAGGACAAACAGCTAATGCATGCGGGGCTTAAAACTTAGATGACAGGTTGATAGGTGCAGCAAACCACCATGGCACATGTATACCTCTGTGACAATCCTGCATTTTCTGCACATGTATCCCAGAACTTAAAGATAAAAATAAAAAGCCCAGTTTCCTCATTTTGTAAAAGGCAGAATGATAGCATACCTATATTATAAGTTGGTTGTGAGGATTCAATCACTACCTGGTACACAATATATATTCTAGGGTTCGTTGCTATTACTACCTTTATTAGAACCAGTCTAACCAGCATAAAAAGCAGAGTTTGGCCATTTTCTAGCATAGCATGTAAGGAACTAGGAAGTCACCACTCCATCCTAACAAGAAGTTATAACCTAAGCAAACTGAAGAAAACAACTCTCTTCTCAGGTACAGGCCCCTGAAATTGGAGAGACAGAGGAATACAGAACCTTACAACTTACTGAAGCAGAAACCTTCACAGGAACCAGCACAGTAGAAAATCCTAAATTCCAACATATTGCTGGAGTCTCAGTGTGAACAAGCTTGAAGGTCAAAAACTCCAACACGACCCAGTCATCGCAGGGTTGCAACACATTTTGTGTTTTACCTCATAGTGTATATGGAAGAAAATCCCCTCATGCTTCTAGCACAGGCAGGGGAAAAGAAACTGTTTTGAAATACACCAGAGAATTCTGTTCTTCTTAACAAGATCTGCCCTTAGCAGAAACTATTCAACCAGAGCCTTATCTGTGGAGGTTTTATCAGTGCCTAAGTGATCTGGCAGAAGAGAATCACCAAACTCCAGCCCACACTAGCCATCCTGTCCTACCTAATGGTCAGACAGTGGGAGGGACTTGAGAAACATATGTGAAATTCA
>NW_012101288.1:1009027-1010922 GCF_000951045.1 Mandrillus leucophaeus | reverse complement strand
AGGTACAGGCCCCTGAAATTGGAGAGACAGAGGAATACAGAACCTTACAACTTACTGAAGCAGAAACCTTCACAGGAACCAGCACAGTAGAAAATCCTAAATTCCAACATATTGCTGGAGTCTCAGTGTGAACAAGCTTGAAGGTCAAAAACTCCAACACGACCCAGTCATCGCAGGGTTGCAACACATTTTGTGTTTTACCTCATAGTGTATATGGAAGAAAATCCCCTCATGCTTCTAGCACAGGCAGGGGAAAAGAAACTGTTTGGAAATACACCAGAGAATTCTGTTCTTCTTAACAAGATCTGCCCTTAGCAGAAACTATTCAACCAGAGCCTTATCTGTGGAGGTTTTATCAGTGCCTAAGTGATCTGGCAGAAGAGAATCACCAAACTCCAGCCCACACTAGCCATCCTGTCCTACCTAATGGTCAGACAGTGGGAGGGACTTGAGAAACATATGTGAAATTCACAGTCCAGAGACACAGGCTCATCAAAAGACTGAGACCTACTCAGAAGCCTACACAATGCCTCACCTCCCCACCATATCACCACATTACTAAAGGCCTACTAAGAGCAATTTCTTTTACCCAATACATCATGCCCTGCAATCAAGAAAAAATTAGAAGGCATACTAAAAGGCAAAAACATACTTTGAAGAAACAGTTAAAGCATCTAAACCAGACTCAGATATGGCAGGGATAGTGAAGTTATCAGATTGGAATTCTTTAAAAAAAAACTATGATTAATATGCTAAGGGCCCTAATGGTTAAACTAAACAAAATACAGGAAGAGTTGTGCAATGTAAGTGGAGAGATGGAAATTCTAAGAAAGAATTAAAAATAAATGTAACATAAGACACTGTAACATAAATGAAGAATGCCTTTGGTAGACTTACTAATGGACTGGACACAGTAGAGGAAAAAAATTCTGAGTTTGAGACTATCTCAATAGATATTTCCAAAACGGAAAAGCAAAGACAAATAAAGGCAAAAAACAAGCAAACAAAAAACCAGAGCAGAATGTACAAGAATTGTGAGACAACTACAAAAGGTGTAACACATCTGTAATGGATATACCCAAAGGATAAGAGAGAAAAGAACAGATAAAATATTTGATAATTTCCCCCAAATTATTATCAGACACTAAACTACAGGTTTAGGAAGTTCAGAGAAACCAAGGAGGATAAATGTCAAGCAAACAAACAAAAACTACATCTGGGATGTTGTATTCAAACTTCAGACAATAAAAAATGAAGAAAAAATTTTGAATGAAGCCAGAAAAACAAAAAGAAAACTGGCCTAGCTATGTGATTCTTTCAGCTCTTCACCTGTCCCCTCTGACTGCCTCTGAGTCTGAATCTCCCAAAGACTGAAACCAATTTCTAAGGGGCACTGGATTGCAGAAGACTCAGGGACAACATTTGCTCCAAGATCTTAAATGTTACATTGATAACCATGCTCAGCAATGAGCTATTAGATACATTTTGGGAAATCTCCATAATTTCAATTTGTAAACTTTGTCAAGACCTGTCTACATTGTTACATGTGTGTGACTTGAGTGATGTTATCAATGTTTTCGTAAATATTTACTATATCTTTCTAGTAGCTAAATTCCAACAATTTTGTACTTTAATAAAATGTTCTAAACATTGCAAAAAAAAAAAAAAAAAGAAAACTGGTTTACCTATAGAGGATAAGAATTATATCCAGCTTCTCCTCAGAAATCATGCAAACAAGGAATGAGTAAAGTGTTTAGTACTGAGGGGGAAGTATCCTACCTATCTAGAACTCTGTACCCTGTGAAACTATTCTGCAAAAGTGAAGGAGAAATAAAGACTTTCTGAAACAAACAAACAAAAAAATTAAAGGAATTTGATGCCAGTAGAGCTACCTT
>NW_012101288.1:1002077-1007468 GCF_000951045.1 Mandrillus leucophaeus | reverse complement strand
TGACACATGTATACATATGTAACAAACCTGCACGTTGTGCACATGTACCCTAGAACTTAAAGTATAAAAAAAAGGTGGGGGCTTGGATTAGTTGTAAACGTATATTGCAAACTTTAGGCATAAAGATAAAAAAAGATTAAAAGTAAATGGATGGAGAAAGATATATCATGCTAATACTAATCAAAATAAAGCAGGAGTAGCTACATGAATTCCAGACAAACAAGACTTTAAAGCAGGGAGAGTAATCAGGGATAAGGAAGAGCACTACATAATGAAAAATTGATCAATTTTTAAAGACATAACAATACTTAATATGTATATGCCTAACCACACTGCCACAAAATACTTGATGCAATAAAACATCAAGAAGAAATTGATTAATCCACTATTATGGTTGAAGACTTCAATACCTCTTTATCAGAAATGAACAGATACAAGAAGCAGAAAATCAGTAAGGACGTAGTATAAGGACATTGAATTGAACTCAACCACACTATCAATCAACTGAGTATAATTGACATCTAGAGACTACTTCATCCAAAAAGAGCAGAATACACGTTCTTCTCAAGCTCCCTTGGAATATTCACCAAGATAAACTGCATTCTGTGCAATAAAATATACTTGACCACATTTAAAGAGTAGACATGATGCAATGTCTGCTTTCAAACCACAGTGGAATGAAACTAGAAATCAATAATAGAAAGATAACTGAAAAAATTCCAAAATATGTGGAGACTAAACAATGCACTTCTAAATAACATATGGGTCAAAGAAGAAATGTCTGTAGAGATTCAAAAATATTTTAAATTAAATGAAAGTAAAAACACAACATGTCAAAATTCAGTTCATGGAATGCCACAAAAGCAGTGCTTAGAAGGAAAATAATAGTATTGAATGCACATAATAGAAAAAAAGAAAGATCTAAACTCAATCATCTAAGCTTCCACCTTAGAAAACTAGAAAAAAAAAAAGAACAGCGAAATAAATCTAGAGTTAACAGACGTAAAGAAACATTAGATCAGAAATCAACAAAATTGAAAACAAGATATTAATAGGGAAATCATCACAACCAAAAGTTGAGACTTTGAATACGTCAATACAATCAATAAGCTTCTAGCTAGCCTAACTATGAAGAATGAGAAAGGACACAAATTAATAATATCAGAAATGAAAAAGAAACATCACTACAGATCCCATGGATATTAAAAGGAAATAAAATAATACTATAAAAATTTTTTCCTACATATTTGTTAACCTAGATAAAATGAATGAATTCCTTGAAGAATATAATCTACAAAACTCACACAGGAAGAAATAAACAATCTGAATAGGCCTGTATCTATTATAGAAATTGAAAAAATAATTAATAACCTTCCAAGACATAAAACACTAGGACCAGAAGTTTTCAAGAGTGAACTCTATCAAATGTATCAGGAAGAAATAATACCAAAATTCTCTGAAAACTCTTACAGAATATTAAAGCAGAGAGAACATTTTCTAACTCATTGTATAAGGCTAGCATGACCCTAACACTAAAACCAGACCAAGACATCACAAGAAAAAAAAAACAAAAAAAACAAAAAAAAACTACAGATCAGTATCTCTCAAGAACATATATGCAAAGATCTTCAACAAAATATTAACAAGCTGGATCCAACAATGTATAAAAAGAGTCATACAACATAACTGTGTTGAGTTTATCCCAGGTATGCAAGGCTGTTTCAACATTCAAAAATTAGTTAATGTAATCCATCACATTAACAGGATAAAGAATAAAAATTATGTGATTATATCAGTAGATGCAGGGAATGTATCTGACAAAATCAAATACCCATTAAAGATTAAAAAACACTTTCAGTAAACTAAGAATAGAACTGAACTTCTTCAACTGATAGAGAATATCTATTTAAAAAACCTATTGCTAACTTCATACTTACTGGTGAGAAACTCCAAGCTTTCCTGCTAAAATCAAGAATAAGGCAAGGATATCCTCTCTCACTACCTACCTCTTTTCAACATCATACTGAAAAGAAGGCACAGATAATGCAATAAGACAAGAACAGGAAAAAATAAAATCTATACTGTAGAGAAGAATGAAATAAAACTGACTTTGTTTGCAGATGTCCTGATCATTAATGTAGAAACTCTGAAAAGGATGCCAAAAATAACACTTCAGAAACTAATGAACAATTATAACTAGGTTGCAAGGATACAAGGTAAATGCACAAAAGTCAATCACTTTTCTATATGCCAGCAAGAAACAAATGAAATTTCAAATTAAAAATGCAATATAAGATTAGCACCTGAAAGCATGAAATACTTAGATATAAGTCTAACAATATATGTGCAACATTTGTATAAAGAAAACAACAAAACTCTTGTGAAAGAAATTAAACAACTAAATAATATTCCATGTTCATGGATTGGAAAACTCAGTAGTGTCAAGTCTCTTCTTTCTAACTTAATCTATAGATTTGATCCAATCTCAATCAAATCCCAGCAAGTTATTTTGTGATATCAATAAATCCAAAGTTTATATGGAGTAGCAAATGACCAAGTACAGTCAACACAATATTGAAGGAAAACAAAATTGGAGGACTGTTATTACTTGACCTGAGGATTTATTCTAAAGCTATACTACTCAAAACAGTGTAGTAGTACTGGCAAAAGAATAGACAAATAGATCGGTGGATCAGAACAGAGAGCACAAAAATAGACCCATATGAATATGGCCAACTGACCTATGACAAATTTTCAAAGGCAATACAGTGGAGAAAATACTCTTTTCAACAAACAGTGCTGGAACAACTGGACATTGATATGCCAATAAATAAATCTAGACACAGACTTTACAACCTTCACAAAAATTAACTCAAAATGAATCACAGACCTAATTGTAAAATGCAGACTATAAAACTTCAAGAGAAGAAAATCTAGATGACTTCAGGTTTGGTGATGATCTTTCTGCTACAACACCAAAGCCAAAATCCATGAAAGAGAAAACTGATAAGCTGAACTTCATTAAAATGAAGAACTCCTACTCTCAAAAGACACTACCAAGAGAATTGAAAGAAAATCACACACTGAGAGAAAGACATAAGACATATCTTACAAGGATTGTTATCCAAAATGTACAAAGAACTCTTAAAATTCAACAATAAGAAAGCTAACAACCCAATTTAAAAGTGGGCCACAGACATTAACAGACACCTCACTAAAGATGCACAGATGGCAAATTACCATATGAGAAGATGTTCCACTTCATATGTCATCAAATAAATGGAAATTAAACCAACAATAAGTTGCCTTTACAAACCCATTTGAATGGACGAAATCCAGAACACTGACATCAAATGCTGGCAAGAATGTGGAGCAACAGGAACTTGCGTGTGAGAATGCAAAACAGTATAACTACTTTGGAAACAGTTTGTCAGTGTCATACAAATATGAACATACTCTTACCATAAAATCCAGTAATTGCGTTCCTTGATATTTAACTAACGGAGTTTGTATATCTATACAAAAACTTGCACATGGATATTTATAGCACCTTTTTTCATGATTGCCAAAACTTAAAAGCAACCAAGATGTTATTCAGTAGGTAAACAGACAAGTAAACTGTAGTATGTCCAAACAATGAACTATTATTTTGTGCCAAAAAAAATAGCTATCAAGCCATTAAAAGACATGGAGGAACCTGAAATGCATATTACTGAAAGAAGCTAATCAGAAAAGGCTACATACTATAGTATTCCAACTATTTGACACTCTGGAATGGACAAAACTCTGAAGATAGTAAAAAGATCAATGGCTGCCAGGGGTTAGGAGGGAGGGAGGGCTAAATACGTAGAACACAGACGATTTTTAAGTCAGGGGAACTATTCTGCATGATACTGTGATTGTGGATAGATGTCATCATACATTATCCTGAACCCACAGAATATACAATGCTTAGTGTGAACCATGGTATAAACTATGGACTTTGGGTAATAGTGATGTGTTAATGTTCATAAATTGTAGCAAATGCACCAATTATTTTGATAGTGGGAGAGACTATGCATGGGGTGTAGGGGCAGCGGTTTGACAGGAAGTTTCTATATTTTCCACTTTATTTTGCTGTGAACCAAAAATTATATAAAAAATAAAGTTTATTTTATTTTTTTTAAAAAAGAGCCAAGCTTTCATTTGTGGGTAAGTTGTTACACACCCTTTAGAACTATTAGGAGCCAAAGTATAATCTTCTCTAAGTGAGTTCAATCCTTAATCTATAGATGAGCAGATCAAAGGTGATTTAGCCAGTCTCCCAAAGGAATAAAGCGGGAATTAAAAACTCAGACTGCCATTTATACTGTGCCCAACAAATCTGTCACTTCTATACATTTGTCTTAGTTCATTTTCTGTTGCTGTAACAGATTACCCGAGACTGGATGATTTATGAAGAAATTTATTTCTTATAGCTCTGGAAGCTGGGAAGTTCAAAAAGCATGGCACTGGCATCTACTTGGCTTCTGATAAGGGTCTTATGCTATGTCATTACATGGCAGAGAAGAAGAAAAGGAAGCAGGCACCTAAGAAACAGACCAAGCACAAGAAGAGCCTTGTCTTATAGCAACTAGCTGTCATGGGGAGGTGAAAGAGAGAGAGAACTTAGTCTGGATAGAAAGGCGTTAGTACCTCTTAACAACCAAATCGCCTCTCACAGGCCCCACTTCCAAAGCTGCCACATTGAGGATCAAGGTTCAACATAAGTGTTGGTGGAATTACACCATGTTCAAACCATAGCAAGGTTCTATTCTAACGTCCCACAAAATTCATCCCTAAGGGGAGGCAATATACATAGGAGGTTCTGCGCCAGTGGTCTCTTCCTCCTTTCCTCACCTGTCTGTGCTGGGTTTTATAGAAGTGAATCTTAAAGGTGAACTTTATGGGTGAATGGTAGCTGAAGCATGTATCAGTATGTATGAAAGGCACTGCTTGCCTAACAGAGAAAACTGGAACAATGTATGTGTTTGGGTTTGAGAATTCTAAGTTGGTATTAAATGAATTTGCTAATAATAATGCTCAGGAAAAAAAGAAAGGAAGACAGAAGGAATTGCTATTGAGTGCCTGTTATGTGCCAGGCACTGTGCTAGATAACATTTTCGTTCACATATTTTCACTTAATTGTAACAACAATTCAATACAGGGTCGTTACCCCTATTTTGTATGGGAGGAACAGAGGCTCAAAAGGTTTACTTTTAACGGCAAAAACCGTAATTACTTTTGCACCAGCCAACCTAGTAACTTTCTCAAGATTACAGACATGCACAGCCAGGATGAGTTATCTAGGTATGTCAGAGTCTTAGTCATCACACACGCTTGCCTTAATGTATTCCATGAGGGACCCACCAG
>NW_012101288.1:964696-1000647 GCF_000951045.1 Mandrillus leucophaeus | reverse complement strand
TCATCTTTGAGTCCTCCACTTCCAGCTTGCATAGGTATAACTAGAGGAAGTATAGAAAATCCTGCATATATTTTTAAGACTAGGGTTTTCTGAATTGTTTATATCACCACTGCCTACATTTCCCTGGCTGAACTCCGTCATATTGACCCAGTTACATGAAATGATGATTAGAAAATGTTCTCTTGCAATATTTCCAGAAATCAGGGATTTTTTTTGTGAACAAATTACGTTATATTTCCTAAAAGAACTCAGGAAAATTTACTCAGTGGAGATGCAAATTAGTTGAAAAATAAGCAGGAGTTACACAGGTGATATATCTGAGGGAGATAAAAAAAAAATGGGTAAAGATGATGATAGGCAATATCCAGGCAGTAGGAATATCCAGGGAATATCTGGATGGAGGCATTTGGGACAGAGGAAAATCCTGGGCAAAGATCCAGGCAGGGCCCAGGATATAGAAGTAGCATGGCATTTACAGAGACCAATGTTAATTACACCAACAGTGATTGGGCCCATACCATGTGTCCGCCCCTTTGTTAAGTGCTGTAAGTATTTTGGTAATGGTATTTAAAATGAATTCTTAGTGAGTGTTTCCCACAAAACAATTTCAGGAACAAATTTGTAGTGAAGGTAGTTTATTTAGAAAGTGATTTCAGAAAGCAGAAGAGATGGACAGGGGAAAATGAAACAGGAAAGGAAGGTAAGCCAATACAAGGTTGCATTATTAATTTGACCCGACACAGGCAACAGTTGCTTGAGCCTAAGAGCTTATGGAAGTTTATGATATGTGTCTCATAAGTGAAGCAAGAAAACTTGAAGTTTCCAATACTTCAATTCTCACACTACTCAGGTCCACTTACGCCACTAGTCTGATCTATCACAACATTGCCTTCTGTGCATCTGGACCCTGTGAGCATAAAGAAGCCAGAAATATAAATACCCAGTAAGAGACATGTGAGTCAGAGACAGAGGGTAGAAAATGAACTCCACAAAGATTCAGGACGCTGTCACATTCATGAATATTTTAGTGTTCACATAGGATATTGATGATAGCTTTAAAAGCACTGCTGGCACACCATAGACCCAGTGAGGGATATTCCTAAATGAGAATGTGAGGAAAATCCTCCTAGAGGACACATCTGTGATATGAACAGGAATCCTTATGATTAAGAGATCCCCAAGCCAATAAAATGCTTGAGCTACCCAATTACTTTACATAACTCAGCTTTCTTTCTACCTGCACCTCGTCACAATCCACCCCATGTGATAGTCTTTATATGTTACTGCATGCCAAAGATGATCACCACCGACTTTCCACAAGTGATCAAAGTTTTAGCCTTTTCTGATCTATGAGTAATCAACTTTAAAATCCCATCACAGAGGTCTGTTTTATAAACACTCTTTACAAACTAGTTTTTCACATTTCTTTGAAAATTGGGCCTCAGTCAAGGATTACATAAAGGTAATTTATTTGGGAAGTGATCACATGGACCAGGAATGATGGAAAGAGGGAGTAAAAAAGAGAAAGAAAATATATACATATGAGTAGCTTAATAGGCCATTAGTGCAGTGGACAAGTGCTCAACCCTACACGACCTGAAGTGAAGGTTCATAAAACATCTCTGAACTATTGGTCCAGGATTCTGTCTCCCACACATCAAGGTGGTTCCATGCATGTGAACATCCTACCATTTCAAGCTGCCCACTTGTGATAGTGAGAGGCTTCCTCAGCATGCACCATGCTTTGATGAGAGAGAAGCCCTGGGGAAAGAAAAACTATGTAGCTTGAGGACAAGCTGAGACATTTTCAGAATGGAACTGAGTGAAGCTTGTTGAATTCAATACAGAACTGGTTATAGCAATGTGACTATGATTAAAATAAGAGGTTTATTCCTGCTCTCAATGGGTTATAGTTAGGTTGCGTATGTGTCATGGTTTGCTCAGTAAATCCTAGGGTTATTCTTTCTATTCCCAATTTCTCTTTCAAAAGGTTGAGAACATTTGACACAGCACAGAGGTGGTGATATTGGGTAATGTGGAAAGGAATTGAGTGAAATTAAGCTTGACACTTAAAAGACCTGAACCCGAGGATCTTTTTATGTGATGAAAAAGTATTTTAGATTTTATCCTTTACCAGATGTCATTGATGGATTTTGAGCGTGGAAATAATATGACCACACCTGCATGTTAGAATGATAAAAGTTTGTAGGCAGCAAAAGTGCTAGAACTAGTAGTATAAAGACCAACAAATAGAACCATTTTTAGAAAGGAGGTGAAAGAGGATGATAGGAAACATTCAGGCAGTAGGATTATACAGAGAATAATCTCTTGAAAGCTATTTTGGAGAAAGAGTCAATGGCCTGGGTTTGAGTTTGAAAACAAAAGTATAAGAAATAGAGGAATCTAGGATTACTCCCAGGGGAGCAATTGGGTGACCTAATACAAGTTAGAAACATAGATTAGAAAAATGTTGCCTGGTGTGGGTGAAGCATGAGATATACAATGCTCACTTGCCTACGTAGAGTTTGAAGATGGGTTAGATATCTGGAGATATATATATATACACACACACACACATATATATGCATAACTATATATACATATGCATATATGCATATGTGTGTGTGTATATATATACATCCAAATACATGCTTGAATATATCAAGCAAGAATTGAGAATATCAATGTGGAGTTCAAAGGAGAGACCAGGGCTGGGTAGAGTGAGAATTAATAGCATATAGCCATTATGAGGAGAGAAAAATAAACAATGGCCTCAGAAAGATTCCTGAATCATGGACTTCTCTCAAGGGCAGCTCTCAGCCACTAAGGAAAAAGGAGAAGATTGAAAGTGAAGCAACACAAATCTATGACACTAGAAATAATGATGTGTGATTCCTAGGATCATTGTTGTTAGGTTATTTATTCCCCTTGATCTGATAGTAGGAATAGCTAGAATAGATGGTTGGGATCCATCCTGAACTAGTAATAACTAAGTTGGAGAAAACTACTTCCCCGGGGGTCAAAGCAGGTCTCCACATTTAGATTTTTTTGTAAATAACGACAGCTACCAATTTTGATTGCTTACTATGAAAAGCATTGGTTGAGCCTAGAGCTTCTCCAAAAGTATGCTATTTGTTCTGGATGGATTACAGTTAAGTTAAGCATATGTCCTGGTTTTCCCAGTAAGTCCTCGGGTTATTATTTCTATTCCCAATTTCTCCTTAAAAGGTATCTATGTCTGCATAATCAGCTGTATAGTCCTTCTAGGTATAAATGCACTGAAATATTGATCCCTTCAATAGGCTAGGCAATTTAGCATAGTTGGGGGCCCCAAACTAGTTTCCTCTGCCCTTATCAATTTGCCTCAATGTGCAAAGCAAATATTAGACTTTTCCATGTGTGGTAAGATGTAAAAATCATAGAGAATCTGGGAAATCTGCTGGATATAATTATTCCAATTTAGAGATAAGGTATGGGTTAAGTGGTGCAACCAAGATCAAACAGGAAGTGGGATCAGATCTCTCTTACTTTGAAGCTTGTGATCCTTTCATAATTCCACTCTGTCTTCCAAGCATCCATCTAGAAGGGACCCATTCCATTAATTCATCCTCTGAGCCTCATGCCAATCTAATGCTTGAGCTACCCAACTTTACATAACTCAATTTTTATTCTACCTGCACCTTAGTGATGTCCACCACAGCCTTCTTCTGTTTATGCTGAAATAATTTTGTGGTGATGACATCAGAAATTGTTCACTTTTCAAGACAACATCAAAAACAGATGTCCATCTTGTTATCTTTTCTAAACAATCATGCCATTTGGGTGCCAAACCAACTGCTTCAGCAGAACCTAAAAACCTGCAAATGAGAACTTGGTATAAAGTATACTTCGTTTTGCAGACAATTTCCATCTACATAGTTTCTGACATTGCATTTTCAAATCAGATTGAAATATAGCTTTCTTACTGAGTACACTCGTAAATTTATCTGACTTAAAAGATTTATGAAAAGTAATTGAAAAACATAGTCAAGTAAAGTCTTATACATGTCTCTCTTATAACTGTCACATTTTAAAATATTGGCAACGCAAAGAGTTTTTCCTAAATATTTATCCATACATTTCAGTTCCTAAATATTTACCCATGAATTTCAAAAATAGTTATGATATTCAGCCAGAATATTTCTCTTTCCAAAGTGCAAATTCAATTGGAACCAAGCCAATGGAGAAAAAACTTAAATATGATTATGTCAAGAATTCTCCTACCCTAATTTGTCCAAGGTTACTCAGTTACCAAGAGGCAGAGTAGGGAATAAAGTCAGGTTTAGATTATTTCAAAAACTCAGGATTTGAAATGATGCTCCCAGCTGTCTTCAGTTGTCGCATGCCCACTCATGAGACGTAATTCCTCAGAGTTGATCTACCTGTCTTTCTTTGAATTTCCAATCTACCTACAATTTCCATGCTATCCAGGTAATACCTTTTGGTCACCTATTTTAGCAAAGCTTTCCCCAAGAACTATGTAATCCTGTTTTCTAGCTAGCCTGGGTAAACCCTATTCATCCTTCTAATTAGATTCTTTTGTAACACATTTAATTGACCATATATGAACTTGTAGTGACTAGAAGGCATTTAGTCATTGGAATAGAACACCCAAGTATGGTAAATGAAATGCCATCATCCAGAAAATTTGGCCTAGATTATCCTACTTATTCTAGTTCATTAAGTAATTGGTTGTAATATGTTTTAACAGTTGGGTCCCAGCCCCCAGAGTTGTTCAGTTTCTTTTGAGAGCAAATATTATTTAATACCTTAATGGAAGAGCATTCATTCATAGAATTTAAAATTTTTAGAGTTTCTCCTAGTAAAATGAAACCTATCTTTTAATAATCCAAATGTGTTTTTATATATTTCATTAGGGAATGTTTAAATTAAGTGCTATTAGTGTGATAAAAACATTTCAAGAAACTACACTACAACATTTATGATGTTTTATTAATAATACTACTATTTTCTAAATATTTTTCTATTACTTTTGAAACTTATTTTAAATGAAAGTTGTCCATAGAAATAACAAGATATAATTCATAAATTATATGAATGTATACACTAAAAATTATATACACACATACAATTATAGCAAATATGTAATTGAGTATTGATGTTTATGAAGTAGGACTGTAAACTAACTAGACAGGTTTTTTTCTAGGCAATGCAGAAATATAAGCCCAATTTCATGACGAGTCTTGGTTTGTAAGACACAGAAATAGAGCTAAGCTCATATTTGTGAATGGGGGGCAAAATTCTAACATGAAAGTAATTGACAAATCGAATATGGTTTTGATTTTTGACTGCCAACGCTCAGCTAGTCAGGCTGTGGTGTCATATATTGTAAATCATAAACTTTAAGACTGTAGAGGATTTACAGATTATTCTTTTGTAATTTATATTATTAAAGCTGAATGTGGTTCTCTCTGATTCAAACTTCAAATTTGTAAACAAATACCTACAATATAATGCTAACTTTTAGTTTCAGAATTACTGTGTTTTTTTTTTTGTTTGTTTGTTTGTTTTTTACTGTTTTGGCTGGTGTCTGGTAAAAGTGGAATTGAGAACCAGATTTGATGTCAGGGGAATTCAACAAATCCATAAGCCTTGGAGGTCCTACTGATCAAGTCCAATTACCAAGTTTTTATTGAGCATGCATTTTTATGAGCCTATTATAGTTGCCACCTCACTGTTGTCACTGAGTTGCATCACGGTGCTTGGTCCATTACTTTGCATCACTACTGGCTCCCCTCCCCATGTGACAGTTTTGGCCAGAGCCAGGCTTTCTTGCTAGGCAGTAGCTAAATCATGAAGCTTCTCTTCCTCTTTCTCCCTCCTCCAATTTATACAATGTCACTACTGGGATTTAGCATCTAGGCAAAATTTAACCTGCCTTGCTTCAGAACACCATTTCCTTGATCACCAGCCAAAATACCAGCCTTTTGTTTTTATTCTCCTTACTGTGCCATCTTCGTAGTTGATATTTTCTTTCTCTTTTCAATCTTCTACTCCTTGTCACCTTCTCAAATTTTTCCACTATGACACTAAAATTCAAAATGCAATGATTAGCATCCTCAATATCATCACCTAATCCCTCCTGTGTATTCTGACTTGAGTTCCGATTCTTCCCTAGGCCAACTGCACCCCTGAAGCTCACTCATATGAAAAGGTTGCAGAAGGAGCAGGGTTTTACCGATCATCCCAGTAATTTCCAGACCATAACTCCTCTGCCCTTCTGTTAATACCTTTTCTCCTATGTGAATTTCATATGAACTGATTGTGGTCCCACCACTGCCTCTGCATTTATGGGTGACTTTATCATCAGGTCCACTGTCTTCCTCTCTACATTTCCTGCAATCATCCTCAGCGGACTCAATATTTTCACCTATCAATTACCTTGGCCTCTAAGTTCCTTGACTTCTTTTCCTCTGTCTCAATTATTTACGTGTATGAAACTTGTTCTCCCTAATAACTTGCCCATTTAAAAATATATTATTCCAGTTTACATACTCTTAATATACCCAATTAAGAAATTTCCTGACCTCTACTCCCTTTTGCTATCACTTTTCTTTTCTTTAAATATTCACCACCCTCTCACATCTTTATTGTGCTCCTTTTCCGGCTTACACTCCATATTCAGATGTGTAATCACTTCCTTGCAAGCACTCTTAACTCTGCTTCTCTCCCCTATTACTCTGCCATTATTGCCTGGTGATACTCAAGCCTGATTAAGCTCCTTTGTGTACTTGCTCTGTGCCTGTATCTGAGAGGCTCCAGGATGCTAGGAGAAAAGCACACAACTGTGCTGATGGGCACTTCATCTCAAACTCATGACTACAAGTCTCAAATTAGCACCCCACAATGCCATATAATCCCATCACACTTCTCTAGGAAACTCATTTGCCTATTTTCCTCTGTATCATCCTTTTCTATGTCCGACTTTTCTTCCCCTCTCACTCTCAGCTGAAAACATCGCAAGATAGTTCCCAGAAAATTAATCAGGAAAGAATGACCTCATCTTCTATGCTGGCTCCTCCTTTTATCTGCATCTGCACACTCTGCCATTCTCCCAGTTATAATGGAATAGGTGTCCTGCTGTCATGTAAGGCCATCCCCTTCATTGCTGCTTTCAGAGATCAGCACTATGCTCTTTCTTTTTTGCAACATTATTTTCTTCCTCTCCATGAGATCATTTCTACTTGCACACAAATATGCCTTCATATCACCCATCATTTAAAAATATTCCATGCCTCTTCAGCTATCATTTCAATATCTGCTCTCTTTACAAAAAAACTCTTTAAAGGATTTTCTGTATTCATTGCTTCCACTTCCTGCCATTCTATTCTGTCTTAACCTCACTGTAATTGAACTGTTGTTAACTGAAATTACTTTTATCACCATCACCAACATTTTATATCTTCCCAAAGCAAATGGTCAATTTTCTGTCCTACCTTGCTCAAAATTTCAGTAGGATTCAACAAATCTGACCACTTCCTTCTCTTAAATAACTTCATTTTCTAGGCTTTTGAGACCATGTTTATGTGCTTTTTTCTTCCACCTTGAGGAAAACCTTGAGGAAAACTCTTTCTCATTCTCCTTTACTGACTTTTTTTCTTCTTTTCTTTCTTTTTTTTTTTTGGAGTCTTACTCTGTTGCCCAGGCTGTAGTGCAGTGGTGTCATATCGGCTCACAGCAACCTCCGCCTCCTGGGTTCAAGCGATTCTCCTACCTCACCCTCCTGAGTAGCTGGGATTATAGGTGCCCACCACCATGCCTGGCTAATTTTTGTATGTTCAGTAGAGATGGAGTTTCACCATGTTGGCCTGGCTGGTCTCGAACTCCTGACCTCAGATGATCCATCCACCTCAGCCTCCCAAAATACTGGGATTACAGGCGATGGCTCTTCTTTATCAGACCTCTAACTCCAGGAAGTCCTAGGGCTCTGTCCTCAGCCATTTCCCATTCACTAGCTTCTCTTTTCCTAAGACAATTTTATCCATTTTAATGGCTCCAAATGCCACTCACACACCATTCTTCCTAGTAATGAGTAATTAATAACAAATAAATAAATGAATGTATTTATAATAAATGTGACCTTTTTAATAGTCTTAGCTATATCTTGTATATATCAAACCATGTGACCTTGGACATATTTATTTATGTCTCTACTGGTAACATTACTTTGTGCCTGGGGTTCTTATGAAAATTAGGTGATAATATACATGAAGTACTTAGCACAGTGCCTGGAGAATAGGGGGCCTCCAATAAATGCTAACACAATAAAAATCTTAGTTGTGATACCAACGGGCTATTATTTAGAATGATGCAATCAAGTCAAGCACATCCAAGTTCTTAAATTTTTACCACAAGATCACATGCACAAGATGGTAAAAATCACTTGGCCTTTTATGTATGAACTTCTATTCATGAGCTATCTCAGCAAAATGTGTAAGTGATTACACTTTTTATTTGGTCAAGGTGATGGTTTCATGACTGTACCATACACGTCGCAAATAACTCCATTTCCTCAACTTTAGATAGGAATACAGCCAATTCAAGAAAAGCTTAGAATGAATATTTCCTATTAAATTCATACAGAGTTTAAGTTTATCCACACTGGGAATAATTGAAATGTTTACCCTCTCTGGGAAATATGTCATGGGTAAAAGGCAGATTTAACTTCTTTCTTCTAAATTCACACCATTTTAGAGGAGATAAAATCTTTATATTTTTTTCTCATTTCATTTTTAAGTCAGCCTTGCGAGTTAGCAGAAAGAATATTTTTATTTTATAGATGAAAATACTGAGGTTAATTTGCTGTTCAAAATCACATCACTTGTATTTGGTAAACTTGTGCTTGACACCCAGGTCTTGACTGATCATATGTTGAACATTCCAGTGCTATTTTTCAATGCTGCCGCCTTAATGGAGTACAAGATGAATTTATTTTATCATATGAAATAGAACAGGTTGTTTCCACTTGTTAACACCAATACCTTTATTTTACTGCTCTCTAAAACATTTCCCTTAACATCCCTCTAACTGAGAAGCTCCAGGTGCATGCCTTAATCTAATGTATATAACTTTACATGCCATGAAACACAGCCATTTAACTCTTGCGAATTTCTAGTAATGCAGAAGACACCCAAACACTCACCAGTTATCAAACACGACCAAAAATGGAGGAAGAGTTATAGCAAAAGAACAGCCTACAAAGAGATTTCTTTAGAAGGCAGTGAGTAGAGAATAGCTTTCAGAATCAGTTGCAGCTGGGTCCAGACTCTGTTTTCATCATGATTTTGCTGTGTCACTTGAGGCGTAAATACTTTGAATCTGTTTCTCATCTAAAAATGAGGACAGTAAAATGTAATTCAAGGGTCAGCATGAGGATTAAAGTGCTTATTAAGTACTTGTGGATAAAAATCAACTCAAAATGAATTAAAGATGTAAATGTAAGATACGAAACTTTAGAACTCCTAGGAAAAACACAGGGGAAAAGCTTCAAAACATTGGTCTTGACAATGATTTATTGGATATGACATCAAAAGCACAGGTAACAAAAGCAAGAATAGACAAGTGGAACCACATCAAACTAAACCGCCTCTGCACAGGGAAGGAAACAATCAACAGAGTGAAAATACAACCTAAGTAATTGGAGGAAATATTTGTAAACCATATATTTGGTAACAGGTTATTATTAAAAGTATATAAGGAACCCATGTGATTCAATAGCAAAACAAAACAAAACCTGATGAAAACAACAGTCTGATTTTGAAATGGGCAAAGGATTTAAATAGAAATATCTCCAAAGGTGACATGGTCTGGAAGTGTGTTTTCTTCAAATCTCATGTTGAAATGTGATCTCCAACGTGCGAGGTAGACCTAGTAAGAGGCATTTGTCACGGGGGAGGATCCCGCATGAATGGCTTGATGCCACCCCTGTGGTAATGAGTGAGTTCTCACTCTGCTAGTTCATGTGAGAGCTGATTGTTTTAGAGTGTGGTACCTCCCCCAACCCTTGCTCTTTCTCTTGCTTTGCTCTTGTCATGACACGCCCGCTCCCACTTTGCCCTCTACCATGAACCTGATGCCTCACTAGAAGCTGAGCAGATGCTGGTGCCATGTTTTCTGTGCAGCCTGGAGAACCATGAGCCAATTAAACCTCTTTTCTTATAGATTACCCACTTTCAGGTATTTCATTATGGTAACACAAATAGACTAGCAGAGAAAGCATACAGATGGCCAACAGGTATATGAAAAGATGCCCAACATCACTAATAATCAAATAAAAGCAAACCAAAACCATAATGAGGTATCACTTCACACCTTTTAGAATAGCCCTTATTTTTTTTTTTAAAAAAAGATAAGTGCTGGCAAAGATGAAGAAAAATTAAAACTCTTATATGCTGTTGGTAAGAATGTAAAATGATGTAGCCACTATAAAAAGCAGAATGAGGGTTCCTCAAAAAATTAAAAATAGAACTATCATATGATCTAACAATCTTAATTCTAGGTATTTTTCCAAAATAACTTAAATCAGGATCTCAAAGTGATATGTGCAGTCCCATGTTTATTGTAGCATTATTTACAATAGCCAAGAAATCGCTATCATGGTTGTGTGAATAAAGAAAACGTTGTATGTACACACAACGGAATACTGTTCAGCCTTAGTCAAAGAAGGAAACTACCATGTGTAACAACATGGATGATCCTTGAGGACACTATGCTAACTGAAATAAGCCAAACAGAAGAATAAACACAGCATGATCATTTTTTATGTGAGTCATCTAAAACAGTCAAATTAAGCAGAAAGTAGAATGTTGGCTGCCAGGGGTTTTGGGAGAGGGGACTGGGAAGGTGCTGTTCAACAGGTACAAAGTTTCAACTATGCAAGATGAATAAGTTCTAGAAACTGTCTGTGCAACATTCTACCTGCAGTCAACAATACTGTACTGTACCTCTAAAAACTTGTTCAGGGGGTATATCTCATGTTAAATATTCTTACCACAGTTAAAAAAAAGAAAGAAAGAGAGCCACCCATATCCAAGTTTGATCATTAAAATATCTATTTGTTTTCCTGGATTTTGTATCATTTGATTCTTAAATATTCCTTCTTGCTATAGCACTGTATAGCAATATGAAAAGTCCCTAAATACAGTAGCATCTAGGGTTCACACCTTGTGTTACTCTACTAAACTATTTTTGAAGGGGTGGGCTATATCCTATCCCTGAAACCTCCTGTTAAGACTCCGGTGGAAAACAAATTGTTTCATGCACCAGGAGCCCAGAGTTATTTTGGGCCTGCCACTTACCAGCAATGTGGTCTTGTGTGGGTCATTTAACATCTCTTATATTTTCTTTTGTTATCTGTAAGTCCATGAGGCTGGGCTAAATAATCTGCTAGACCATTCCTGTCCCAATGTTCTCTGATTCAACATATGAACTGATAACAAGGATTTCCAAATTAAAACAAATTCAGTGTTGCATCCAATTCGGAATGCACTGACGTGATGTTACCAGATTTAGCATATCTGTGGAGAGAGGGAAAAAATACAGAGTTTACTGGCAGCCTGGGTGAGTCAAAAGGCCAAGCTATTTTTGGTAAAGACCACTAAACTGTCTCAGGCACTTATATGCATTTTCTTAGCAATAGGACAAAGCATTCTGCTCAAATTCCAGGGAAAGACCTACACCTTTGCTGCAATTCAATAGTGAAAGAAATATACTTTATCAAATAAAGACAAGACACACTGAATACTGACTGGGTAGTATTTATGTCAGGCTTCTCAGTTTGCTGATTGGTAAGGTTTTCAAGTGACCTCATTATTAGATAAGATTCGTAGCTCAAGGAGGGGCTAAAGCAGCATTATTTAACTCTTTTTTTCCCCTTTTGCCCACATTGAATTGAATTAACACATCCTTAATAAGTATTAATAGTTACCTTGTGATGGGTCCGTTTGTCAGTGCTGTGAGATAAAATGAACTCATGCATATTAAATTTGTAAAACAGCTTTTCAAACTAAAGTCAGATCAGTGGGTCTTTCTAGTGTATGTGCATAATTAAAATAAATAACATAACTTTTCTTTCATCCCCGACGTTACTGTCGTATCATGAAATTTGAGTGAGTTCAGCTCTACTAGAGATGGATAACTCTGATACCCTCTGTGTCTGCGTCGAGGAGGCTGCAAAAAGTGGCATTAGCAAATAAGGACTCCAAAGACAAAGACTCGAATCCCAGTCCTGCCTCCTCATGGCTCTCACTGGCTCTACCTTGGGCAAGGGATATAGACTCTGGCCCACTTTGTTTCCTTATCTGAACAATGGTGATCATAACTGCACCTAATGTATTAAATATACATGTGAAGTATTCAAGCTAGGGGCTGACAGGTAGCACTAAGTAAACACTATTAGTATTATTTGCCTATTACTAAAACAAACTTGGAATGACAGTTTTGTATAATTGTATATTTTGTATTTTTATGTGTATGTAAATTGGCTCTTTCAGGTTCCACAGTGCAGAAATTCACCTATTCCTCATTTGTTTTGCCACTTAAGATCCATTTTTTCCATTTAAGAGCTACCTTGCCACTTCACACGTAAAATGTTAAATGATTTGCCTCCACCTCCACTAAACGTGAATCTTTGTAAACATAGGGGGCTGGGTCAAGGCATCTTCCAGCCACAAGGGGACTGAAAAATGGAAGCCACACTGAGAAAGCAGATGGGAGGAATGTAAAGAGAGAATCTAAGCTGTTGTATTCAGACCTTATTCAAGGTACCTCTAAAACCCTATTCTTGAAATGTTTATTTGTGTGGGACAATACGTCCTCCATGTTGATTGAGCTAGCTTAAGATGATGATCACCTGACACTAGCTAAAAGCAAGTCCTAGCTATTAGACACATGAAAAATGCAACTCTCTTGGCCTACTGAATCAATATTCAGGAGTAAAGCTGAGGAATTCTTAATCTTTAACCAGGGTCCCAGTGCTTCTCCTCTAAACCCCTGTTACAGGGTGAATTAAGTTCCCCAAAATTCACATGTTGAAGTCCCAAACCCCAATATCTCAGAATGTGACTATATTTGGATATGGGGTTTTTAAATAGGTATTTAAGGCTAAATGAGATCACTAATGTGTGCCCTTATTTAATATGACTGGTGTCTTTACAGGAAGAAGAGATTAGGATACAGACACACATAGAAGAAAGACCATGACTGAGCAGTGGTTCATGTCTGTAATCCCAGCGCTTTGGGAGGCCAAGGCGGGTAGATCACCAGAGGTCAGGAGTTCAAGACCAGCCTGGGCACCATGGAGAAACCCCGTCTCTACTAAAAATGCAAAAATTAGCCAGCTGTGGTGGTGGGCACCACCTACTTGGGAGGCCGAGGCGGGAGAATCACTTGAACCTGGGAGGTAAAGGTTGCAGTGAGCCAAGATTGTGCCATCACACTCCAGCCTGAGCAACAAGAGTGAAACTCTGTCTGAAAGAAGAAGGAGAAGGAGGAGGAGGAGGAGGAGGAGGAGGAGGAGGAGGAAAGAAGAAGAAGGAAAGAAGGAGAAAGAAGAAGGAAGAAGAACCATGTGAGAAAACAGAAAAGACATCTATGTACAAGCCAAAGAGAAAGGACTTGAGAAAAAAAAAATCCTGCTGACATCTTGCTCTTGTACTTCCAGCACCCAGAACTGAGAAAATAAATATCTGTTGTTTAAGCCACCCAATCTGTGGTACTTTGTTAAGGAAGCCCTAGGAAACTAATGTAACCAGCTCTTATAAACAACTCTAGTACTCCTCATCTTATACCTACATCTGTTTTGCAACCTTTTAGGCAAGCAATCCTACAGCTTTTGTTTAAAGCTCCCTGCAAAGGGAACTCATAAAATTCCATTATGGCCCATTCCATTGTAGAGGTGCTGTTTCTCTGTGAGAAGATATTCCTTACCTTGTGCTGAAATTTATATTATCCTAACAATTAAGGTTCATAATGATAATACTGGGACATTCTGAAAACCTAGAGTGCTTCCAGAATAATCAAAGTAAACATTTTACACACTGAAAGCTTATTATTATGTATATTGTTTATGGTATAATGTTTGATGTGAATATTCTACCTTTTAATTCATTTGGGATATATGATAAATATTATTTGATTATAAGCAGAACATCCAATTTACTGATCTTTCTGGTTAAAGTGTAGTTTATCATAGTTTCTAAAAGTAGAATGAGATAAAAATATGTGTGGTGTTTTCTTCACCCAGAGATTTTGAACTTCTGAGGTATAATCACCAAATGATGATAAAATCTTAATAGATTTGGCTTCACTGTCCTTTTTAAGGTCGAGTTCTTTAGCTGGAGAAGTAATATTTGTTGCATACAGATTTCTGTCTGCCCATCACAAGCTTCCTATTCCTATAAACTTATAGGCAACACTTTTGTTAGGAAGTAATATTTTAAAAATATCTTCTAGCATGTCCTGCCAACCATTTTACTGAAACAATGATTATTTTGGACAGGCACTGCCTAGTGGAGTTGTTTAAACTGATTCAATTACCTGTATAAATGACCCCTAAAGCTTTTCCGTTGAAGAGAGGATGTTTCTCACACTGGAGCACACTGACAGGTTAAAATTTCTAAAAAGATCCTTTCACTTCAACTGACTCTATTGAAACACATATTAAAAATGATAATAATAATAGTGAAAGCTAATATTTATAGACTGCTGTGATTCCAACATAGACCTTTACATGTATTTCCTCATTTACTATCATTATTAATTGATGTAGGCTGTATTTTCCATTTGCATTTTACAAATGAGACTCAGAGAAGTTTAATAACTCAAAAATCACACTCTTATGTAAGCAGCAGAATCAAATTTCTTATCAACTCTAGCTTTAAAATCATGCTGTCAATTACCGTGTGCCTCATACAAGAAGAATGTACAGTCCAAGGAAAGAAAGATTTGTCCTCTAAGCAACAACTGTAAACCATCTGTGAAACAAGAATAATAATATCTGTCTCTTGAAATTTATTTTAGTAAGGATTGAGTATAAATGTAATTTATCTCAGTACCTGGCCATAATTCTTGGCAGTTGTTACCTAAGTGCTTTATTAATATCAGTTTTCTCCTTTCAGCAATATTAGCTACACATACTCAGGACACTGAATTGGGCCACACAAGAAAATCTAGAAGTAGAAGATACAGTTGCCTCTGACTTCTCAGAGTTTATGTTCAAGTGGAAAAGCAAAAGATAAAGGTAGGAAAAATTTTCAAAACAATGTATTATGGTGACTGCATAGACCAGGGGTTTGGGAGCCAGACTCCACTGGTTTGCATTCTGTCTCCACCACTTCCATCCACCATTTGCAAACTCAAACCAATTACTTTCCCTCTCTAGGTTTCAGTGACTTTATCTTCAGAAGGGGAATCTACCTCTTGGGGTTGAATGAAGGTTTTAACAGATGTTATTCATAAGTGTTCATTTGTACCAGGGAGGATTGTGAGAAA
This sequence comes from Mandrillus leucophaeus, assembly GCF_000951045.1. Classification (NCBI taxonomy): domain Eukaryota; kingdom Metazoa; phylum Chordata; class Mammalia; order Primates; family Cercopithecidae; genus Mandrillus; species Mandrillus leucophaeus. The sequence continues at coordinate 985,098 of NW_012101288.1, read as the reverse complement.
TTTCCTTTTTGTATCTCATTTGATCCTCACAGCGACTTGATGAAATGGGTACAGTTCATTTTATAATTGAGGTAGTTAAGGCACAGGGAGGTACATACTGACAAATGTCACATAGCTAGTAAGTGTTGCAGGTAGGATGCTGTCTCAGGCAGTGTGGCCTTAAGCCCAGTCTCTTAACTACACAACACTGACCTCCAGATAATAAATGATACACGTGAAATTCCAGAAATATTAAAAATGCCCCCAAATAGTATATTTATGACATGATTAATACTTTGTCAAAATAAAATTAACTAAAAACTGTTTCTTAGGCTTAAATGAAAGAATAAAAGATTTTCCAAATTGTCAGAATAATACTGCCTTTGAGTACAATGAACAGCATTATGGTGTTTTTTGTTTTTTGTTTTTTTTCTCTCTAATTCCCTAAATGAAAGAGTACTAAGTCTATGGAATTGACAGCATTTCCAAACTTTTTAGATTCCTGCTCCTTCGTGTTCTTTCCAAGGATGACTTTTAACTTGATGACTTTTCCCATTAGCTCTGGGCCTCTCAGCTTGCTTTGCCCGACAAAGGTCCACAGATAAATCATATGTGGCTGACATGATTTCCTTGAAGTTCTCAGTGGTCTCATCTGCCTTGATGTGGTTTCTTTCATGGTTTCATATGGCACTTGTGGTACAGGAGTAGGCCTAAGGCCAGCAGGGTCATATTGCACCCATTTGTTTTCTCTTCAAAATGAAGATGGTGTTTAAATGAAAAACTGTGTTCCAGGAACAAATTATTTCCCTTTGAAGCTCTATCCTCTCACATGACATTTTAAGGTTTTGTGGAGAGAAATAATTTGTAATTTTACATATTACTCTATGTTAACTTGGTCCTCCCATTTACAGTGAAGAATGGAAAATTCAGGTCCATCTTCCTTTCTTCAGCATTAAGACAGAATCTATTTACAGGCTTGTAGTTTTTAGAAATCACTTTCCTAATTATATCAGCTATACATGAATGTTTACATATATTCAAACAATGTAAGTAAAAATTATGTCTTTTTCCCTTTACCATTTCTATTTCCTTTCTCTTCCTAAAGGTATATTCTGCTCAGCTTTTAAAATATATTTATATGCATATACATATGTATGAAAATATGTAGTTTTTATTGGATAATATTAGATAAAATATTTTGAGCTCAGTGACCATACAATCTATCTTGTTCTTTGTAATGACCTCAGATTCCTCGGTAGAGATGTAATACAGCTGGTTGATAAGACTTCATTTTTTATCCATCTCTTTTCCTCTAGTTATTTGGAAGTTACATACCCTATTTCAAACCCCCAAGTTGTTACTGTTACAGTTCCACAGTATCTATATATGTAGCGCAGGTTGAGCATCCCAAATCCCCAAATCCAAAATTTGAAATGCTCCAAAATCCAAAACTTTTTGAGAACCAACCTGATGATCAAAGGAAATGCTCATTGAAACATTTCAGATTTTTGGATTTGGGATGTTAAACTGGTAAGTATGACAATAAAATATTTCAAAATCTGAAATCTAAAACATTTCTCATTTCAAGCATGTTGGATAAGGGATACTCAACCTAAATATGACATTTATTACTATCTAGAGCTAATCTGTATATACAGCCTTCCCCCCACACACACACACAAATTTTTACTTGCCTCCTTCCTTTCACCATATGCTACTAACACATTGATACAATCTTAAACTTTCCAAGACTATAATTTTATTTGTTCTTTCAAGGTTTTGTCTTTGGTATTCTGCAGTTTGCGTAAGTTACAGGCAGATGTGTGTCTGTGTGTGTTTGTGTGTGTGCGCGCGTTTTGTTTGTCTTTTTAAAATCCTGCTTGGTGTTCTCTAAGCTTACTCAATCCGTGATTTGGTGTGTAACATTAATTTTGGAAAGCACTTGAGCATGGTTGTTGCAAATATTTCTTCTGCTCCATTCTTTCTTTCTGGTATTCCGACTATAGGTGTTACACCTTTTATTTGGATATTCTCATCCGTTTGGTTCATTATTTATTCTCTTTGCATTTCAGTTTAGAAAATTTCTATTATCTATGTTCCAGTTCACTGATCCTGTTCTCAGCTATGTCCACTCTACTAATGAACGCATCAGAGGCATTCATCATTTCTGTTGCTTTGCTTTTGATTTCTAGCATTTACATTTGATTCTTTCTTAGAATATCTGCTTACATTACTCATCTGTTCTTGTCTGATGTCTTCTTTTTCCATTAGTGCCTTTAACGCATTAATTATAGTTATTTTAAATCGTTTGCCTAGTAATTCTATATATGTGTCATATCTGAGTCGCATTCTAATGACTGCTTTGTCTCTTCAGAATGTTTCTGTGTGTTGGTTGGTTGGTTTTGTTTTATTTTGTTTTTGCCTTTTGGCATGCCTTATAATTTTCTGTTGAAAGCCAGACATATTGTACTGGGTAATAAAAACTGAGCAAAATGGCCTGCAGTGAGAGGATTTATGTTAATCTGGCTAGGAGTTAGATTATGTTTAATATTTGTTGTAGCTATAGGTGTCAGAGGTTTCTAATTCCTCTAGAGTTTCTGTTGTTGGCTCCCCTGTTGACTTGGGTTTTTTTTTAATGCAGTCCTAAGAGAGTCTGCGTCATCCAGCTTTTCCAGCTGTAATTCACTGTTATTATACTTGTCAGTGTGATGGTAAGGTGTGGTGAAGAAGGAGCCTTCTATAATCTTTCAATTAGATCTTGGATTTTTAGTCAGTCTGTGACTCAGGGCAGTGACCTTCACAGATGTTTCGCCAGTGATGCCACTTTTTCTCTCGTCTTCTACTCCTTTCCCTAGCTACCTCATTCCTAGTCTATTTCCTTGAAGCCTTAACTCCTGTTGATAATGTCTTTCCCCTCTTAGGTGAAACAAGAGGATTGGAAGGGACTAGAGTAGGAAGAATTCCCTATTTCCGGCTGTGATCAGATTTCATAATTGCTTTCTGCTAAAGACTTTCACAGGGAGACTATGTCTTTGTTACAGAGAGGAGTTGGACACATTTCTCAATACTTACTCTCCCCTTCCCCTGTCTCCACCGCCAGAACCCTAAGGGGATCTTTCCCAGATCTTCATGATGAGAATCTGATAATATTCCTGGAAGAAAAACCCACAAACCTTTAGGAAATCCCGAAGACTGGGGTCCCTAGTAGTTTCTTATTCATGCTGGTTCACAGTCAGCCTTCAATAACTTATCAAAATTACCATGTAAGTGTTCCACCAATCTATGACTCCAGCAGCTTCTTTTCCAGGTGAACAGATCTCAGCTCGATCTCTCTGGATGCACCTGTCTCTCCAGATTTGGGGTGGTTTGCCATGAGACCCAGGTTCTCTGGTGGAACCAAACATGTGTTGATTTTTAGTTTGTCCAGCTGTTTTTGTTCTAAGGACAGGAGTGATGATTTCCATACTTTACCTGTTGGTGCTGAAACCAAAGACTATTTATTATTCTTATTAAAAAGTTTTATCAGTTTCTTTGCTTATCATGCTCCTGATAAAATACATGGAAGATTTTTAAATATTTTGGTGACATATAACTTTAATAAGCTTTTCAAATAGGGTTATGGGTGATAAATGTCCTAAGTCCAGGAATGTCTACATCTACCTTTATTCTGCCATTCACATGAATGATAGTTGGTCTACACATAAAATTTAAGGCTCGGAATTTTTTTTCTCAACACTTTGAAGATATTAAATGTTTTCTTGAACTCAGTGTTTTTAATGAAGAGTATATAATCAGTTTTTCTTTCTTCTTTTTATTTTTTCAGACAGATTATCACGCTGTCTCCCAGGCTGAAGTGCAGTGGTGCGATCTTGGCTCACTGCAACCTCAGGCTCCTGGGTTCAAGAGATTTTCATGCCTCAGCCTCCCAAGTAGCTGGGATTACAGTCCTGTACCACCATGTTTGGCTAATGTTTGTATTTTCAGTAGAGATAGGGTTTTGCCCTGTTGGCCAGGCTGGTCTCAAAACCCTGGCCTCAAGTGATCTGGCCACTTCAGACTCTCAAAGTTCTGGGATTACATGTGTGAGCCACTGCACCTGGCCTGGTTATCAATCATTCTTGCTCCTTTGTAAGTTATCTGCTTTTCTCTCCAGAAACTTCTAGAATTTTCTCTTCACATCTGACATTCTAAAGTTCCACTTACAATATATCAAGGTGTGGGTTTGTTTTGTTTTTACTCTCCAGGAACAGTTCCATAAGCATTCCCATGTATCTCTCAGAGATGAGACAAAGTATTCACCTCTCTTCCCCTGTTGCTTTTGCTTTTTTTAAAGTTAAGGTGAAATTCACACAAAATTAATCTTTAAAAAATGTACAGTTCAGTGGTATTTAGCATACTACATTGTGCAACCAGACCCTCCATCTAGTTTTAAAACATTTCAACACCCTAAAAGAAACCCCCTTACCCATTAAAAAGTCTGTCCCCATTCCTTCCACGTGCCATACCTGAAAACTACCAATTTTCTTTCTGTGTCTATAAATTTACCTATTTTAGATATTTCATGTACATGGAATCATATAATATGTATGGCCTTTTGTGACTGGCTTCTTTCACTTATCATAAGGCTTGGAAGGTTTATCCACAATGTAGAATGCATCAGTACTTCATTCATTTTAATGGAGAAATACTATTTGAGTGTACATAAATATATTTTGTTTATCCATTCATCTGTTTATGGATATTTGAGTTGTTTCTACATTTTGGCCTAGATGTGGGTCTTCTTTTCATTCATCTTGTTTGGCATCCAATCATTACTTTCAATTTTATAATCTATTTATTTTTCTCAGCACTGTAAAATAATTTTTAACGTTTCTTTGAATATTTTGTTCCATCCATGCTCTTTATGTTCTTCTGGAATTCTAACAAGTTTATTTAGAACAGTCGGATGTTGGTTTTCTTCTGCATTTTCAATCACATTGTTCTCTTCTCCTGAATAAAGAAAATGGCTCAACTCCATTTACAACTCTTTTTATGTTTATTCTGCTACTCAGAGCATCAGATGCATTCTTCAAGGGGCAGATTTTGAATTTCCTATCTCTACATCTGTTTCTTTTCTATAGATATAATATTGCTCCATATCTTTACTAGTTATAAACTTTTGTTAAAAGTCTTAATTTGTCATTTCTAGTCATTTCATGGTATCTCTGTATTTGCTTTGGTTTTGTTTGGGAGTTTTCATTGTATTAATATTCCTCATTAAATTAGATTTCCCCAAGTTTTGGTGATTCTTGACCATGGGACCATCATGACTGGAGAGTCTCTCGCAGAGCCTTTCTGTAAGTGCTGTATTTGTTTACTGAACTCTGACTCCAAAGATGGCAGTGGAGCAGTTGCCTGTACTGGTCACTGATTGGCCTAACTGATTGTTGAAAGAGGGTGAAAACTTCAGATTGGAACTGCTATAGGTCTCTAGTCAAACACCTGATATGCACTTCAGGGCCCCTACCTAACAATCTTATTTACCACCTCCCAGCTTGGGGTAACTATGAGTCCTCTTCCACCTGAAATGTATTTGGAGCTATGCTTTTGGCTCTAGGTTTCTCTTCCTTCAGGATTTCCTAATAATTTCTAGATCACTGATTTTCTTTATCTCTTTCTTCAGGATTTCCTAATAATTTCTAGACCTCTTGGGTATTTTCTAGAACTGTATGTTATATCTGGGGACCAAGAGAGGGAGAATGAGGCTTGAGCACATGTTCAGTCTGCCCTTTGGACCCACTGAATGCACATCTTATATGTGGAAAGGAGAGTACATGCTCATAAATCCCTGTTTAAATCACCTTTTTAAAAAATAACACATTTACTCAACTGCCCCAGGTAAAATTTACACCAGGCTCAGAAGCTGCTTTTTTCTCTCATACTCCTGCACAACAGGAACTAGAAGGAAAAATTATGAAATTTGTCAGACCTTCTTACAAAATTAATGATCATCGCAGAATCATGAAGAAAGAGGTTTTGCAGAATGGTGGACAATAAAATATTCCTTACCAATTTTTTTTTAAGGAGGACCTGAATTCTTCAAATTATCAAATGACTACCATATTCATTTCCTAAGGCTGCTATAGCAAAGTTCCATGAACTTGGTGGCTTCAAACAACAGAATATTCTCTCATCATTCTGGGAGCTAGACGTCCAAAATCAAGGTGTTGGCAGGGCCATGCTTTCTCTGAGGGCTGCAGGGAACTATCCTTCTGATATGGTTTGGCTCTGTGTCCTCACCCAAATCTCATCTTGTAGCTCCCATAATTCCATGTGTTGTGGGAGGGATCCGGTGGAAAACGATTGAATTATGAGGGTGGGTCTTTCCCGTGCTGTTCTTCTGATAGTGAATGGGTCTCACGAGATATGATGGTTTTAAAAAATGGGAGTTGTCCTGCACAAGCTCTCTTATCCTGCCACCATCCACGTAAGATATGACTTGCTCCTCCTTGCCTTCCGCCATGATTATGAGGCTTCTTCAGCCACGTGGAACTGTGAGTTCTCTATTAAACCTCTTTTCTTTGTAAATTGCCCAGTCTTGTGTACATCTTTATCAGCAGCGTGAAAACAAACGAATACACCTTCCTTTCCTTTTCCTAGGCTCTGGTGGCTTTTGACGATTCTTTGTGTTCCTTGGCTTATAGACACATCAGTCCAATCTCTGCCTCTATCATCACATGGCTTTTTCCCTCTGTGACTCTGTGTCCAAATTTCCCTTGTATAAAAATACAAGCCACAGGATTAGGATCTACATAATCCGGTATGACCCTAATCCAGAATGGCCTCATCTTCATTTGATTACATCTGTATTTATTTAACTTTTATTTTAGGTTCAGGGGTACATGGGCAGATTTGTTATGTAGGTAAACTCCTGTCATGGGGGTTTGTTACACAGATTATTTCATCACTCAGGTACTAAGCCTAGTACACAATAGTTACTTTTTCTGATCCTCTCCCTTCTCCCACCCTCTACCCTCAAGTAGGCCTCAGAGTCTGTTTTTCCCTTCTTAGCATCCATGTGTTCTCATTATTTCGCTCCCACTTATAAGTAAGAACATACAGTATTTGGTTTTCTGTTCCTGTGTTTGCTTAGGATATGGCCTCCAGCTCCATCCATGTTGCTGCAGAGGACATGATCTCATTCTTTTTTAATGACTATATAGTATTCCATGGTGTATATGTGTCACATTTTCTTTGTCCAGTCTACCACTGATGGACATTTAAGTTGATTCCATGTCTTTGCTATTGTGAATAGTGTTGCAATTAATAGATTATGCACGTCGTTATGGTAGAACAATTTATATTGCTTTGAAAATATACCCAGTAATGGGATTACCAGATTGAATGGTAATTCTGTTTTAAGGTCTTTGAGGAATCATCAAACTGCTTTCCACAATGGCTGAACTAATTTACATTGCCACCAGTAGTGTATAAGCATTCCCTTTTCTCTGCAACCTCGCCAGCCTCTGTGTTTTTTTTGTTTTGTTTTGTTTTTTAAATAATAGCCATTCTGACTGGTGTCAGATGGTATCTCATCATGGTTTTGATTTGCATTTACTTAATGATTAGTATTGTTGAGTATTTTTTCATATGCTTGTTGACTGCATGTAAGTCTTCTTTTGAAAATTAGCTGTTCATATCCTTTGCCCACTCTTCAGTGGAGTTGTTTTTTGCCTGTAAAGTTGTTTAAATTCTTTATAGATTCTGTAATGATTATAGCTTTAAGAGCTCTATTTCCAAATAAGGTCCCATTCACAATTTCCAGGGGTTAGGACTTCAACGATCTTTTGAAGGGACACAATTCAACACATAATAATTATTCTGGATGATTTTGTTAAGAGGTATCTATGAGCCTCCATAAAATAAGCCCATGTGGTTGCTGGGAAGCAGACTGGGTTCATGAAGAATATGTCATGTGATATCTGCTTTAACATATCACACTGACACTGTAAATATAACTCCTCCCTATCTTCACTAACCTTCAAAATCTCATATAAGAAACAAAGAAGTATAAACAAAAGAAGTAAAAACATATACTAGCCTTTGAAATTGGGGAAGGATTTTATGCATTCTGGTAGACACACGAGTGGATTGAAATAACTGATCATTTGTGATGTCAACAAAGGAAAAGCTCATTAGAAGAAAATATCAAAAGGATCTCACTCTAACTCTGTGGAACACCAAAATACTGATAAATTCAGAGCAAGGGCTCAAAGCAACAACAGAGATGTAGGACATCCATTGTAGAACACATCTCCATTCTACCAGCATTTCAGGCAAAGAGCACCGTGATGACACAAGAAGCATCGTGGACTGCAATGTTCAACCCAAGCTGTAACAGCACGGCTAGCAGGCTAAATAAGTCAGAGGGTGGTGTGGTTGGTGCACTGAGATCCACAGCTCCAAGAGCCAGCTCCACCTCCTACTCACCGCCATCATCAAGTAGATGTTCAAGGAAGAACACTCACTGGAACATAGATGCATAGAATCCTCAAAGATCTGAGCAATATATCCTGACCAGGTTCTGAATTGTGGAAAAGGTCTCGGGCTCTCAGGTCGTTAACACTGACGACCAGAGGAAGTTGGGTCCAGTTGATGCCACTGTAGCTCAGTTAATATGAATCATCAGGAAAAGGATTCAGCTTCCTTCTGAAAAGGAGATCTTCCTGTTTGTGAACAAGACAGTCCCATAGTCCAGCCTAACTATGGGACAGCTTTTCACAAGGAAAAAGATGAAGATTGATTCTTGTATGTTCTGGCCTACAGCACATGGAACATTTTGGGCTTCTGAGGGCCATTACAGGGGTAGGTGCACTGTTCCTGTTTGTGTATCTTGTAAACAGTCAGCCATTTTCAGTTGTTATACCAGAACCTATTCACAGATGAATAAGTGTATTTGTAACTGGATTTATTTCATAATATTTTGAAAGATTTGTTTCTTTAGACAAATTTTCATGTAGAGTTTCATTTTGAGTTTTTCTTTTTGTGCACTGTCCTCATTGCTATATTCTTGAGGGAACTTGTTCTTCTGAAAACCATATTTAAGGAAAATATTTCCACATTGAAGGGAGGTAGGTGTAGTATTAAAGTGAAAGGGAAGGAGATGATACATTTATTCTGGATTATATGTGAAGCATTAGATAGCTAAGTATTAAAAGAATCTAATCAAATCCTTAGCAATCAGAACACTTGCTTCCCCAGATTTTGCCAACTGCCAATCATGTCGGACTGAGCTAGTCTGTTTTTCTTTCTGAAATTATTAAGGTAAATAATTAACAATAAAACTATCTTTTATAAAGTCAAAAAAAGCAGGATGATGCTGTGGCAGAGTCATATGGAGAATAGATGTGTCAGGAAAGAAATAGCTAACTTCAGCTGGCACAAACCCTTCATCACACTAGGAGGACCTCCAGGAAGTCATTGTTTCCATGCAAATCCTTTGCAACTCATCAGAGAACTGAGAAAATGGGGTTTAATCAATCTTCAATGTTTTCTTATCCCATCCCCTGGGCCTAAAATACATCAATAACAGGATTCAAACATCTCTGGCCATATCAGATTCAATTGCTGAACAAAATTTGTTTTCTCTATTCCATCAGGATAAGCAAAACACTAATCTTTGGATATACAAGTAACTTTAGTTGCAAATACGGAAAACAATTCAATGACTTGATGGAAATGTCCCCTGAAGAAATAGAATTACTAGAAGAAACAGAAGATAATTTTATAGAACATCTCATTTTTACCCCGGGTTGGAAAATATACCACACAATTTATTTTTTAAAAAATCTAGGATAAAATATATATTTTATTAAATTTAAGTATAACCACTGGGAGATAAAAATGGCATAGTATTTCTAAAAGCATTAAAAGTGCAAAATAGCTCAGTAAATTGATAGTTTTTTTAAGAAAATAAAAATTGAGAAATATAACAGACATAGGGAAGCAACATAACTGAAAATTCAAATTGCAGTAATGTAAAGGATATCATAGATCTCAGTTTGGTGCCCATGATTCTGCAGATAGTTTTAAAAAGCATAGTGTTTATTTTCTTGTTTGTTTTAAACAAAAAGTATAAATATGTTTTGTTTGTTGCAGTGTTGGTTTCATTGCTTGCTTGTTTTAGTTGAATTTGTCACTTTTAGGTGGAACCCACAGAAGAGCTTAGCCAGGCCCCACCACTCCCTATTGTCTTATAACCACCTGATTTACACTTTTACTCCAACTAACAAGACTCTGTAGGCAAACACTGCTAGGAAATATATATAGGAAAACTTCCATTATTAACATTGCAAAGAAATATATGGTACCTTGAAATAAGTTAGACAAAAAATGCCCAGGGTCAATATGAAGAAGCAACAAAGTTTGCCCTAGATGTAAAAAACAAACACCTCCCCCGCCCAAAAAAAAAAACAAAAGCAAAAAAACACACACTTGAGCCGTAGGAAAATATACAATTATCATAATGGGAAGACAATATTTTTTCACATGTGAAACTACAAATGAAACTTCTACAATCAATATGTCAACTGAATTTTTTGAACATGTCTGTAAGTATTTCTAAATTTTCATAAATAATGAAGATTTCATTTCTAAGTGTACGGAAAATGGTACTATCTTGAACAACATGCTTCAAGAAAGCTAAGACAATACATAAAATCACCTGAGTAGAAGCAAAATTTTATTTTAAAAAAATTAATTGCTACTTATAACAACTCTTAATAAACTACAAATATAATGGAACGTCTTTAACTTGATGACAGGTATTTAAAAAAATATAAGACTACAGCTTAAAGAATGTCTAATGGGGTTGAGCATGGTGGTTTACACCTGTAATCCTAGCCCTTTGGGAGGTGGAGGTGGGCAGATCACCTGAGGTCAGGAGTTCGAGACCACCCTGGCCAACATGGTAAAACCTCATCTCAACTAAAAATACAAAAATTAGCCAGGCATGGTGGTGTTCGCCTGTAATTCCAGCTACCTGGGAAGCTGAGGCATGAGAATCTCCAGGAGGTGGAAGTTGCAGTGAGCTGAGATCGCCCCATTGCAATCCAGCCAGGGTGACAGAGCAAGACTCTGTCTCAAAAAAAAAGACAGAATATTTTATGGTACTTAAAGATCCCCAAGTGATCTTTATTTCCTGGTATCCATGCCTTTGAGTAATCCTTAATGGTTGGCTAACCTTATTGACTCATTTCTAATTAATAAAATACGGCAGAAATTATATGACTTCTGAAATTAAGTTGTAATAAGACGGTGACTTTTGTCTTGGGCTCTCTTGCGTGCCCTCTTTTTCTCTCTCTCTCCCTGTCTCTCTCACTCTCTCTCACACATTACTCACACTGGGGAAGCCAGCTGCCAAGTTCTGAGCAGCCTTATAAAGGACAAGAAACTGAGGCCATCAGTCCAATAACCCATGAGGAACAGAAGTCTGCCAACACCCATGTGAGTGAGCTTGAAATTGAACTCATCAACTTGATCAAATTTTGAGATGTCTGATGGGATGGTCTGGCTGTCAGCTTGACTGCAACCTCACAGAATTCAAGCTGGAAAGCAATTCCAGACACATTTACTTCTAATAAATGCATTTCTGCCTGTCTGTTCATGCATCCATTCTTGTATATTTATATAGGTATGAACAATACTTGAAATGACATTTAACTAATGTTAATGATGACAATTTCTAGCTCTTGAAAATTGGGACGATGGTTGCCTATTTGCAATTTGTGGAATGATTAAATTCTTTATAACAAGCATATTTACAAAATATCAGTTTTATGTTTACAAGCATATCAGAGTAATTTGAAAAAAAATTGAAAACAAATATGCCACAATGTTAGCAGTTAATTCTAGGTGGAAAGTTATTATTATTATTATTGTTTACCTTACTGTATTTTAATAATGTCAAAAATTTGGAAGTCTATAATAGTCATTTTCTGCATATTAAAAGACGAATTTGTGGAATATTGGATGTCAATGCATGTAATAAAGTTAAAATAATAAAATAAATGTCCAAAAAGTAGAGAGAACAAATAAAGGTCTGAGTTTACTTAAGTGTATGGTACTTGATTTAAAGCGACAGTTCTAAATGGTGGGGTTTCAATGAACTGTTTCATAAATGCTTAGAAAAATAACCATTTGGAAAAAATATCAAATTATCTTACTTTACACCATATAGTAAAATGCATTTCAAATAAAGATTTAAATAAAAAGGCAATAAAATAAATCACAAAGCCACTAAAGGAAAATTTGAGTATTTTATATAAACTTGGTGAGCAAATCTTGTAAATTACTTTAACAAGGGCATGAAAACTACTTAAATTTAAAACATCTCTTTGTCAAATAACACAAGTAAAATTAGAAGATAAGCAACAAACTGGTAAATTAGATTTGTAAAATATGAATGATAAAATGATTTTCCAAATTCATAGTTTTAAAAATGCCTAAGTGATAGAAAATATGACAGAAAAGTTAAAAGGCATGGATGAGAAGTTTATCTGGTATTTATAAGCGTACGGCAAAAAGGCTTCTGTATACTGTTGGTGGGAGGGTAAATTGGTATAGCTATTTCAGAAGCAATTTAACACTGTCTATCTAAGTTTTATATGCAAATACATATCTTTTGCCTCAGCAATCAGAATATATAAAACTATATATATATAATCATATACATATATGTGTGTATATATAATGAAGGGTGATTTATGTTCAATAAATAATTGCAGTAATGTAAACTTAAATATATATTTTTAAAACTGCATAGAGAACAAATAAAAATGCAAATAGCTATCTTGGAAGAGGTTTTTTAGGGAAAAAAAAAAACAGCTTTTATCCAATGTTTGACAGGCTGTCACATATTGGATAAGCATTCAACTGTGACTCCCCAGATGATAAAAAAGAATAAGAATGATCTTAGGAAAATATAAACAAAAATGTCCTGGAAATTGAAAATTTTTGAGTTTGATATTTGAGACCTTTTCAAATTTTGGTTAGATATTTGAGACTTCTAATTTGACAAAATGAAGAGGTCCTTCAATGGTTGAGGAAATGTGACACCATGTTGACTTACTGTAATTACCCTATTATAACTTATTTTGATAAAATTGATGTTTTGCGACGTCCCTTGAAATACTTAAATTATGAAACCAGAAGTTAAAAATCATATTCAAATGTGCATTAGAATGAAAGAAACAATAAACTTGATTTTATCTTTGGCTCTATCCTGTCAGCTTATATGAAATTGGTATGAGTCTCCTCCATTCAATCCAGTTTGTAATTTGTAAAATCAGTGTGGGTTAATTTTTTTTATGTCCTCCTAGTTCTTACATCTTTCTATTAAGTACCCTAGCTAGTGACTGGGGCTTTATGTTTGACCCTGGAAGGGTTTGTGCAACCATAAGAGGGCAGCATTCCATTTGCACAATATCTTACACAATTTCCTGTAGATGCTCAGTACAATGATATCACAGGAGTGTGAGACTGGTGCAGCACTTGCTAGTATTACAACCTAAGGGCTATGTTAGGAAAAGTAATTTGTATATTTTAAGTACAAGTATATAAATTTACCTCAACTACAGTCAAAGGAAAGTCACATTACAATTTCTCTGGCTGTCAGATTTGCATTTTTTTAGAACAAGGAGACTATTCTTAAATCCCATCAGTACTGTGGCATATTAAAACACGTATGTCAACCTAACTAAGTGAGGACATTCTAGGACTAGGATGTAGGCTTGGAAAGAGTTACTTTTTATGTATCGTGTGTAAACTACAAAGTACATGATTACAACTAAATGTTCAAAACCAGTGCCCACATCAAAACCATATTTCAATGACTAGAGGTGAAGTGGAAAAATAAAAGAGGATAGTTATTATAATGGAAAAAGAATTTATTTGGATACTATCTGGCCATCAGCACATTTTTAAAGGAGTGAAAGGCTTAGAAACTGTCATTAAGGTATTTTAAACATTTAAAGAAACTGGGTATGTATTCCTGAAACAACAAAAGATAACTGATGAAAGATAGATTATCTTTACAATGAGAGGGAGTCCAAATTTTTTGAATCAGTTTCCCAATTCTTAGCTACTTTTTCTACCTTAGAAGCTCAACACCTGACAAAGATAGAAAACGCCAGAAGCCTGGTCAGCTCAAGGTCACAGTAAGAAATTCGTGGTTTACAGAATTAACACCACCTTCTTTCCTTCTATTCTTAACAGTGGTTCACCATCACCTGGTCATTCTTCCTCTAGTTCAGGGTTGGAACATTCACTTTTCTCTCTCCTTGACATTCAGTTCTTCCTTCCTAATGCAATGTTGAAGTATCTTATCACTCTCTCAGGAAATCACCTCTCTCCTCTAATAAAGAGAAGGCAAGATTAATAGTTTGGAAAAGAAAAATCCAAGCCACTGGAAAACCCAGGAGACTTTACCAGTTATAGGATCTGTCCATGCCTAAAGGACAATCTGTCTCCCTATTGGCTTAAAAGAGTGTCTGAAATTCTGAAATAATTCATTTGACTCATTTCCAATAACTGAATTTCATCACATTCATTAAAATATACAGTGTCTGACAATAATGACATGAATGACATTATAAGTTATATGACTTTTCCTTGAAAAGAACATTTACACAAGAAACTTAGTCTGCAAAAATTGTCCATAAGATAACAAAGCAGAATTTACAAGTTGAGGGAATTTAGAAATGCTGTATAAGTTTGCACTTTAACACAAGACCACAGCAAAGCCATGCCCAAAAACAAACAAACAAAAAAGTCATTTGATTACAGATGCTTTTATAATTACACTCTGACTCCATTTAAATATTTAATATCTATTCTGATGTAGTGTTAGGATGTTAATAAAATGTAAATTGCTTTCATCCTGACCTTCTGTTTTATTGTTTCTCCTCAGATTTTATTACTGAATCATTATCGCTATGGAAATGTTAACTTCCTGTTTGTATTTCTGAAACCCTGAAGGGCATGGAAGTTGTCCAGTTTAGGCTTTATTAAGTAGCTACTTAGAGATAAATTTCTGTAGCATTTTTGTTTTGTGCAGTTCATCAAATGAAAATCTGTCCTTTAAAAGTAAACTTCAAGGCCAATGCCACAGAAATGTCTCCCTTTTCCCCCAGCAATAAACCATAAACTTTAAGCTTATTACTTTGAAAAACCTGCAATTATTGCATTTAAACAAATATGACCTCCTTGGAATACCAGATGATAGTAATGGATAAGGTTGGATAACTTTTTCAGATGTGTTCTATGATGGCTGCCGCTTCTTCGATAAAAGATCACAGTGCAAAGTTGAGTCCTTGGCTTTTCAGATTTGGAATCTTGACTTTATAAGTTGATGTAAATTTAAGGAGAAATGCCACTATAAACTTGAGAACAGTGAGAATGAACAACTGTAGTCATCAAAACCCTCATGCCAATATCCCTCCGTTCACAGTTGTTCCCAGAACAAGACAATTACAAAACTGAGTTAGTGACACAAAGTTGCTTGATAAGACAGCAGTAAAGGTAACTGAATGTTCTTGAAGGAATTCTTATCTTAATTGAGGGAAAACACACCTCTTCCTTAGGGTCAGAGCAGAGTACTTTGGTGTACCCTTTTGAATGATTACAGTATAATTATTAGAAGAAATCAGCACTCTCCTTTTTCTACTTCTTTAGTGCTTACATTTGTCCTATCATACTTCCCCTGTATTTTGACAAATAAGTCTCCATGTATTGCATGAATAAAATAGGCAGTCTTTGCTCCAGCTTTCCTTTTAGTGGTAAAAAAAAAAAAACCCAGAGAATTAAATATAGTATATAATATTTTATGCAGTTAAAATAATAAGAATAAAAATAGAGAGAAGTAAGGAGGCAGAAAGCAAGGCAGGAATTGCTGTTTTAGATAGCATAGTCTAGAAAGGCCTCTTAGAAAGGTGACATTGGAGCAAAAGCCTGAATTAAATGAAAGACCATAAATGTACATGGGGCAAGAGGGATCCAAGTAGAGTGAATTACAGTGCAAAGGTCCTGAAATGGGACAGGGCCAGGTGGGTTTGAGCAATAAGAAGAAAGTCAGTACTTCCAGACCAAAGTGAGTATCAGAAGAGTAATACAAGTTGAGATGGGGATGATGCAAGGATATCGTGAAAAATTTGGAGTCTATTGTGAGTTAAATATGTAATAGCTGGAAGATTTGGAATATATGTATGGCATGACCTGATTCATGCTTAAAAGGATTTCTCCAACTGCTACATGAACAAGAAAGAGTAAGAGAATGTAGCAGGCAACTTCTCAATGATTCCTGTTTCTTGCTAACTCATGCTCTTGTTTAATGCCTTCCACTTAAGTGTGAGCAAGATCTATGACTTGCTTATAACCAATAAAATGTAGAAAATGTAATGGGATGTTGCTTCTGTGATTAGGTTGCATAAGACTGTAACTTCTGTCTTGCTAGTAGATTCTCCTGTCTTTTTGACTTGTGTACTTTGATGAAGCAAGAAGCCATAGTGGAGAAATGTACATGTCAAAGAAGTGAGGGTAGCCTCTGACCAACAGCCAAAAAGGAACTGAGACCCTTTCAGGCCAGTAGCCTTTGAGGAAGTGAATCTTTCCCCAGTCATGCCTTCAGATAAAACCTTAGCCCCAGGTTGCACTTTAATTGCAGTCTTATAGGAGACCCTGAGAGAAGCTGTGCCAAGACTCCTGACCCATAGAAGTTATAAGATAATAAATGAATGCTGTTTTAAGCTGCTAATGTTGTGGTGAACTATTATGCATTAATACATAACTAAAACAGAATAAAGGCAAAAGCTGAGAGAACAGTTAAGAAGCTCAAGCCATGATTCTGGTGAGAAGTATCAGTTACCTGGTGATATGGTTTGGCTGTGTCCTCACCCAAATCTCATCTTGAATTGTAGTTCCCACAATCCCCACGTCATGGGAGGGATCCAGTGGGAGGTAATTGAATTATGGGGGTGGTTACCCTCATGCTGCTGTTCTTCTGATAGTGAGTGAGTTCTCATGAGATCTGATGGCTTTAAAAGGGGCTTTTCTCTCTTTTGCTCAGCACTTCTTGCTGACGTCATGTGAAGAAAAATATGTTAGCTTCCCTTTCTGCCATGATTGTAAGTTTCTTGAGGCCTCTCTAGCCACGCTGAACTGTGAGTCATTTAAGCCTCTTTCCTTTATAAATTACCCAGTCTCAGGTATGTCTTTATCAGCAGCGTGAGAACGAACTAATAACCTGGAGTAGAGGTACAATAATGATTATACTAGAAGGTAGATGGATTTTAAAGGCAGAGCTCATAGTTTTGCAGATGTATTGAATGTGGACTATGGGAGAAAGTAAGAAGTCAGGGGTAGTGTTGAGCTTCTTAGCCACAGCAACTCAGGTTAATGGGGAAGACTAGGAGAAAATTTTGTCAGTTTGTTTTACTTTTTAGGGAGAGGTGAGGGTACAGGTTGGAAACTGGCGTTCTACCTTGGATTGCCAAGTTTGAGACTCCTATCAGTCATTCCCAAGTAGACATTACATCTAGAGTTCAGGTGGAAAGCCCAGGTTGGATATACAAATTTGGAAATCACATGATTTACTCTCACATTCTCCCTGGGAGATTGTAAGAGCAGGTACCCCCAGAACTAGAGGACAAAGGAGAAAGAAGAACATAGAAGTAGCTCTTTATTTGACTCTCTCAGAGCCAAGAATGGAGTAAAACCAGAAGCTGTTACATGTAAGCCCTGAAATTGCATTGCTCAGGGTCTCTGCTTCCTTCTAGAGACCTGGGCTTGTGGAAATGAAGTTAAACAAATAAATGAATTGCAGGATCAGAAAATTGGTTATAAGCCCAACATAACTTTTTCTACTCAAGGCACATATGACCATCAAGAGAAAGATTAGAGTTTTCAAATCACACTAGGTGCTATTTTTTAAGAAAAAATTTAGGAAGGAGCCACATATGTGTTAGCAGCAAACAAATTCATTCAGTTTGACTCTAGTAAGGGGATGAACTTGGAGTAGGAGTGGGAAGCAGTAAAGTACAGATTAATCTTAAAATGATAGCGGTTAGAAGTCTGATTGCAGGTGGGAGTGTGGCGCAGAGCTGTCAAAAGCTCCTGATACAATTCTCCTGGTGCTACTGAAATAAAAAGAGTTTAAGCAAACTGGGATCAAATAGTTAGCAGATGGTAAAACTGAGATTTTTAGCCAAGTGATCTGACACCACTACTCTCACTATATTATCTTCTGCTACCTCTGAAATCCAACTAGACTCCTTTATGAGGTTGTGTATTAAATATTCCTTACAATGTCCACATAACCAGACTGCAACATTTTTTATGTATAAGGAAAACCAAATTAAAATGACTGCATAGGATACCCTTGAAAGAGAAAACAGTCATAAAAGGACACTGTGCAATTGAGGACTTTGATCTGGAGACGAGAAAAGAAACTGATATAAACAGCCATTATCTACCTAGGGTAGGTCTTCCTAGAACAATTTGGAGCTACCTATTTTATCACTTATTTTCCCATTTAAAAAGTAGGCTAAATTGAGGAAGATTTAATAAGCTATTGTTTACAATGGTGTGTGGTACCCTGAGTGTGTTACCACTCCTAATTCCCCCTGCCACCTTCCAAAAATTGAGATGATATGGTTATTGGAACCCAGAAAAAGAGAGTCATGCCTTAAAGCCACCTATGACTTTCAGCATAGAAATTCAATCATCCAGAGGTGACCTAGAAAGAAAGAGTGTAGTCTATGCCAAGTAGCATGCCAAGGATGGGGGTGGAGTTTGGGAGTGAAGGATGAAAAGATAGCAAGCACAGTTTTTTTTTTTTTTTCCTTTTGGTTGCTTGTCTGAAACCCTAGCAAGATTAAAACGTGGTTTCCCACTCCTACAGAATAAGGAGGCCACACTCAAACTAACACTAACCCAACTCCCCCTTCCTTAGTGAAGATTCAGCATACCTAGGGTTGACCTTAAGTCATGTGATTTTACTGACAGTGAAAATAGGAAGACTACTAGACAGAGATAGTCCTAATCTGGCTTGATCTTTGGCCATTACAAAGTCAGGCTCCCTGCAAATTTCAAAGAAAAAGCATGGACTGTAAAATGAAGGGGCTCTGAGTTCAATGACTTGAATGCAAGTCATATTTGTGACAAGTATTATGCTTGTACTCATTGATCAAGTTGCCTAATCTCTTTGAGCCTCATTTCCTTATGTATAAAATGGACATAATTATAGTACTTACTCATTAAATTATTGGTATGACAAAAAAGTATGATGTGTGTGAAAGGGTATTATATCATTCAAAGAGTTACAATGCTTTCTAATGATCTCCCAGAGATACAAAAGCAAAAGCATGTACTTAGTCACACTTGCATTTGAAAAAAAAAGAAAAGGCAAAAACATATATTGAGATTCCACTATGCATCAGACACTGCTAAATACTTGACAGCTATTATCTCATTTGACTCTTTGAACACCACCTAGAACATAGATGTTAATATTACCATTTACAGTTAAGTTGATCAAGGAAATCAAATAGTGGAACCTGGATTCAGTTTTAATCTTTTAACCAACCTGTTGAATCTTGCTACTATCAGAGACTGTCAAAGTCAGAAAGGGGGAGACAGAGTAAAGTCTCAAGTGTGTCTGGAACTAGAGTCATCGAGAGACTATTCGTGGAGTCATTGGATGTACCTCTACAGACCTGTGCCCATACAGGCAGTGGCTCTGCTCTCTGATTTGTCCTTTATCCTTCTTACAATAACTTGCTACTCCTTAAATAGGATTATGGCTACTTATTAAACTCAAGATACATCTGCCATCACACCTTTCTTGGCTATTTTTAAAACTTATCCAATAAAAACAATCTTCTTATTTGTAGATGACAGGTAATGCTTACTGAAATTATTAAGAAATTCATGTTTATAATAAAATGATTCTATCCACAGCACATTTTTAGCAGCTCAGACATCAGAGGATTGCAAATGCAGTCTGTGGCTCACATTCTTCTTTCCACATAGACAGAGAAAAATATTTCCCAAATGCTGAGATGAGGGTGTGGTCTCGGTTTGTTGGGGATGACAACATCAGTTGGTTAGTGACCTGCCAATTATTTCTGTGGAACAAAATGCCCTTTGTAAAAAGAAATCATTGATCTAAAACTCTCATAAACCTTTGAAGTGATCAGAGGACACCATTAACTGATTATTTAGATAATTTTCTACAGTGGGTATAATAAATACAGAAACCTACTCTATCCAACTTGCATAAATGAAGGAATTTATTATAAGGAGCTGAATAAAAGAAAAGAAAAGACAGAAAGACAGAAAGACAGACAGAAAGACAGAAAGACAGACAGACAGAAAGACAGAAAGACAGA
>NW_012101288.1:897043-964600 GCF_000951045.1 Mandrillus leucophaeus | reverse complement strand
GAAAGAAAGAAAGAAAGAAAGAAAGAAAGAAAGAAAGAAAGAAAGAAAGAAAGAAAGAAAGAAAGAAAGAAAGAAAGAAACCAACCAATTATCCAGCCTCTGGAAGGAATGGAAAAAGTACAGCTGTGGGGATTGGGTGAACCATCATTACAATTCATCAGCTCCAAACATCTCACTTCTGGGGGACTCTCCATTCCAGATTCCAATTCCCAGGGTCCTGAGCAAAAGATTCAGAAAAAGGCGTAGTATAGATCAGATGTTTACTGCTAACAGTGCCTGGCAGATGTTAGCAACTGAATAAATTGTTGAATAAGTGAATAAATGCACACCCACACTCTCTGGACCTTATATCACTTAATCAAAAATGAGTAGATTGAATGTGATGATCCATGAGTCTCCATTAGTTGCCTATGTTTGCTGCAACATTATCACACATTTAGTGGCTTAAAGAAACATGAATTTATTATCATTCTGGAGGCCACAAGTTCAAAATAAGTCTTATGGGGCTACAATCAAAGTACTGTCAGTGCTGGTTCCTTCTGGAGACTTCAGGGGAAAATCTGTTCCTTCCTTTATTCACTTCCAGAGGTTGCTGGCTTGGCTCTTGGCCCCATCACTCCAAACTCTACTTCCATTGTCATAATTCCTTCTACTGACTGATCCTATTGCGTTCGTCTTATAGAGATCCTTGTCATTGAATCGGGCCTGCCAGATAATTCAGGATAATGCCCCTAACTCAAGATCCTTAATGTAATCAAATTTGTGAAACTTCTTTTGCTATGTAAGTTAACACATTCACAGTTTCTGGGTATTAGAATCTGGACATCTTTGAGGGAACAGTATTCGTTTGAAACCATCATTCTCAGGAAACTAACACAAGAGCAGAAAACCAAACACCACATGTTCTCACTCATAAGTGGGAGTTGAACAATGAGAACACATGGACACAGGGAGGGGAACATGACACACTGGTGCCTGTTGGGGGTGGGGGGCTAGGGGAGGGATAGCATTAGGAGAAATACCTAATGCAGATGATGGGTTGATGGGTGCAGTAAACCACCATGGCACATGTACACCTATGTAACAAACCTGCACGCGTTCTGCACATGTACCCCAGAATTTAAAGTGTGTGTGTATACTTACACACACACACACACACACACACACACACACACACACAAAGACTCCTTTGATTCTGAAATGTGGGACGCTCCCACTGCTGATGTGGAGCCTAGGGACCATGGAGAGTGTCTGGTCCTGTTGCTGTGGAGCTTACAATCTATTATGAAGTTAGTAAAGGAGTTCTATGGCAAATCAGAGTCGCTGAAAGAGAATTTTTGTCAGGTGACTCCTGTCTATTGTATAACCAGATGGTTAGCATCTATGCCATATATTTAGGGATAAGAGCAAAGATTTTAATTACAGAGTTTCTACTAACTCCACTCCCAAATGACATCACTGCAAGAAAACACTGTCTAAAGAAATTGCTTACACGGAATTCACACTCAGAATTCCTAGAAGTGAATCTGACTCAGGCCCAGACTAAAAGCTATCAGAGACCCCCAAGAACTGAAAAAACTTTTTGTGTCCTACTCTTATTTGTATTAAAAAAAAACTCTAAACACAAAATAAATATAAATAGCTAAAACAAATATCTAATTTTATTTTGATGACTAATTAAATGCATTTCTGAAATATCTATATTGAATAATTTCATTTAAAGAACTGTCATTTTCTTGTCACGTCCTCTTCTTGCACTAAATGCATTCTTAATCTTCTTATTGGATAATCCAGTCCAAAATACCCCTAGCCTGCAGGAAATAACACCGTCCTTAATTATCCACCCCAGTAATTTCTATCACGTTGTGATACTTTAGGGTTTTACTAATGCCATTAATGGGGACTGCTCTGGCATTCTCAATGCTAATATGATTATTTTAATGAAAATATGGATTTAGCATTTATAATACCAAGGACCTAAAATGAAATCCCATGTGGATCTTAGGTTTTTAAATGTTCCAGCTACTAAACAAAATTTCTTTGTTTGCAATTATTTATGTTTTTATTTTCTAATAAAACACATTATTTAACTTCCAATCTGAGCCTCTGAGCAGCCTGAAATAACAATTGACATTGTTTGAGCAATTAATTTATGCCAGTCAGAAGGTACTTTATAAGTATTTAATCTTATACATGATATATAACTTAATTCCAAAATTACTGCAGACATTATTATTGTACTTATTATACAAGTAAGTAAACTAAGGCATAGAACAGCTACAAGTTTACTTTGATTCAGGTGACAAAGCAGAGCAGAAATTTGAATCCAGGGCATTTGTATCCTAAGCAAGATACTGTGTCAATTTTCAGTATTACCATACTATGAAGGTGGCATATTAGAGGCAAGAGCTGCCTATGCAGACTTTGGTTTTTCTTTCTATTTTTTTTCTTTTCTTTTTTGATGGTAAATTTATTACTTCAAATATGCCAATGTCTCTGAACCAGACTTGTACAACAGAATAAATCAAACAAGTGTTTCCAAACACTTTTGCCAGACCTCTACCCTAGAGATTTTAATTTGGCATGCCAAGCCAAGTAGACCCTGTATAGATATAAAATCTCCCTGTGTTATTGTAATATGGATTCCTGGGGTAAAACCATTTTCCTGTGTCTTATTAAATATTGAAAGAGGTACAGAAACCGCATCATTACCTTTAAAGAATTGGAGGAATCTAAAGACTCCAAGTGGTCTTTAAAAAGTTGATCAACAAAAGTATATAATAACTCTAAAAAGATTGTGAATCTAGTCTGGGCAGAAAGACTGATTTATAATAGAAATATGGTACCTGGCTTGACACATCACAGCAGATGCTATGAAATTAGAAAGACTTAAACATAAGCCAACCTCCTATAATCCTTTGTGGCCCCATTTCCTGTGTTGAATGCCTTGGCATTCAATAAGAAGAAAGACAGGATGAAGTGGAGCTGAAGAGTAAAATTCCAAATTAAGAAACCACAGAAAATACATTATGGTTGCAGTTAAATAGTCCCAGTCATTTAAAAAACCATGAGACAATTTCATCCAAGAAAGAGCAGTGGGAAATAATCTATATCTTTTATTCATCTGTATTGTTTTCAATTCTTTAGGTAAGCTCTCACAGTTCTGCAAAAGGACTTGACAGGCTTAAAAGACATGAAGAAAAGATATTTCAAAGGATCAGTGTGCTACAAGTTCATACTGATACTGAAATCTCCCTGCATTACTTCATACAAATTATTTAAAATAATTCACCCCTTCCAAAAGAATGACTCGTTTCTTCTTTCTGAATGTAATATTCTTTTTGTTGTTGTTACAGTAGGAAAAAACTTCACAGCTTTCTGTTCTTTCTGTAGTTGTGGAAAAGGCAAAGGAAATTTTTCCAAAAAATATTAATGTCTGCTTTGTATATAGTTGATTTTTTTTTAAAAAAATGAACTAATGCGGTGTCCTCTTTTGCTTCCTTCTTGTGAGTTTCCATGTATAGTCAACAAACAATCCTTTATAAGGACCTACTAAATTTTTTCCATATTCCTGGGACCATTTTAAACTCTATTGTTTCCATTAAAACCCTTCACATGGTGTTTTCAGTAAACTTTCATCTGCTAGGATCTGGTCTTTTTCCATTTAACTTAGATTTTCCCCTGATTTGCTTTTAGTTTATAAAACCATTGCCAAATTAGACATGGTTTATGAAAATGCCACCACTACTTCTCTTGATGTTGAATTAGTATTTCAGTTTAACCCCTCACTAGAAATATCAACAGCCACCCATTCAAATAAAGGAATTAATTTTCTGTCATCTAGTCATGGCCTGGAAAAAATAATTAATTTAACTACTCACTTGCCTGACCTGACATTGATTCTATTTCCATGATAATGATTCCAAAATCAAAAAATATCAATTGAATGCCTGCAATGCAGAAAGCAAAGCACTGTGCCAGGTCCTGAACATGAAATCCACGAATAACTCCCCTTTTCTCCTCCTCTTGTTTTGAAAGACCGTGTTGGAGGCCTACCCAGCAATCACTCCACTTACTTCTTCTCCGCTTTGCATCCACACTTCTTCCTAGCAGACAGAATCTGCCATCTCATATGGAGACTGGAAATGCCAGGTACACACTTTCCCAACCTCCTTTGCATTTAGAGCATGGGTATGTGGCTCAGCCTGGTCACCAGAACCTACCAGGAATCTTGTTGAGACTGGGGTGAGAAATGAGGAAAATGGAGCAAGAAGAGTACGGTTATTCTTTTTGGTAAAGAGATTTGACAGTCATCTTGCAACCACTAGGGAAAAACTTAATAAAACCCAGCATTCCTAGGAAAGGTAGAAAGAGCCTGAGTTCTCCACGATATTTTGAGTTATTGAGATTCCATTTGAGCTTGGAATTTCCCTGCCTCTGTATCTTATAATACAGAGAATTTCCCTGCCTCTGTATCTTACAATACAGAGAATTTCCCTGACTCTGTATCTTATAATAGTAGAATAGTCTTAAATAATAGAATAGTCATTGCACTTCTTATCAAATCCACCTTTAGATGGGTAGTCTGTATTTTGAAGTTGAAAGCATCCCAAGAAAGATACCTGGTTAATCCTTTCTCTTCCCTCAACATTC
Source organism: Mandrillus leucophaeus (assembly GCF_000951045.1). Lineage (NCBI taxonomy): Eukaryota > Metazoa > Chordata > Mammalia > Primates > Cercopithecidae > Mandrillus > Mandrillus leucophaeus. Next base: position 959,947 of record NW_012101288.1, on the reverse strand, counting down.
AGCTGAGACATCAATGCCCTGTGAAATCTCTCTCTTTGACCTCCCTACAGCACTGCCACCTTCACCTAGGTGGAACAAGGTGATCCTTTGCTTTCAATTCCCATGGTACCCTGGCTTATACTTATTTTCCTACAAATGACTTAGGTTATCAGACCTGCCTCTCATTATACTTATTTTCCTACATATAAGTTAGGTTATCAGGCCTGCCTCTCATCCACTAGTTCTAAAACTTAATGCAACAGTATCTAGTCAATGTGACAACTTGCACCATCTGTTGGTGGCAAGCAGAGTTAAATGCCTTTACTTAGAAGTTCAGGGTACAGGGCTGACTTTGGTCACTTCTTGGAAAGACAATTATAGTAGCTGAAAATTCAGAAGCAGAGGAGTTTCTATGCTACATTATATTGAAGTTATCAAAGTATCAGTATCCTTCTCAAGATCATAAGCACCTTAAATAAACAGGTCATATGTTTCTCTTTTATTTCATCTTAATTTCTTCAGTGCTCTACAGAAAGTTCACCAGCTTAGTACATAGTAGTTCCTCAAAACTGTTTGTTAAAGTGGACTAATAATACAGAATTTAAATGTTAAAGCTCATTGACACCTTAGAGATTCTCTAATATAACCTAATTGTACAGGCAAGATACTGAGGACCAGAGAGTTTATCTAACTTCCTCAATTTGTAAAGGAGGGGCAAAGTTGGAACTACCACCCAGACCTACTGTCTCCTAATTTAGTGCTCTATTCTATGAGAAGGGATCGATGTATTTGTAATCTAGGAGGATGAAAGGACATCTGCAAAAATATAACTAAAAGTGCATGCAGATACAGGTATCAGACATTGTGGCAAGAAGGGAGAAAATATTTTGGACTAGGATGATCAAGATTGGCTATTAGGTGTGCTGGGCAACATAACAGTCTGGCTTCCTAGACTTATTACGTTCATCTTTCTGGTGTCAGCTTTGATGTCATTTCCTTAAAGAGGTCCTCCTAGACTTTTTAATCAAAATTTGGAAAACACCTCAGTCCCCATTTACTTGCTCCATAGCACTTTCAATGTTTTCACTTTTTCCATCTCTCCACATAAAATTGCACATTGGTATATGCATTCATTTGTTTGTCTGTTTGTTCAACGTGCATCCCCACAGGAGGGCAAGGCTCATACCCATTTCATTGCTCGCTCCATGTCCAGCATCTCACACAGCGTCCAACACGTAGTAGGCACTCTGTATCTATCCAGTTATTAATTTGTTCAACAACGTTCCAATAGATAGGGAATGCAAAGGTGAAAAAGGCAGACAAAAACCCTAACCTCTTGGAGCTTATACTCTACTGGGGAAAGACAGAAAAAAAAGCAATATAACATAAATAAAATGCTACATATTTGAGGAATTTTAGAGCTATCAATTCAAGAATGCTCTGCTTTTATGTGTAGACTATGAAAAGGATATCTCAAACTCTTCTATGCCATTGATGTTTTAATGCATCCTAACTTCAGAGATGTAAAAATATGAAAAATGGGCATCTTAGATTTGATGAAATAGGATATTTCATGTTAGATGATGACAAGTGCTAAAGTGAAATATAAAAGTAGACAGGTTGTGTCAAGAGAGAGCTCCTTGAGTCGAATGAAGCTGGAATTAGGTATGGAGGGAGAGTGTAATATCAAACAAGTGACTAGTCATAAAGAATAGAAATATTAGTCAAGAACCAAGTGTGTATTCACATGTTATGTAGTAACGCTAGTGGCAGATATATCCTAACCTCAGCCCTGATAATTATTTGTTGAGTGAACTTGAGCAAGTTGCTGAGTCTCAATTTCCTAATTTGGAAAATGGGTGATGTATGCAAAAGACTAAAGTTAATGGATATTCTATAAATGGTAGTTGTTATTACCTTTATTACTTTATTTGGTAACTCCTGAACTGAACTTTAGCTGATTTATTGTTTAGTTGTTCGTTGTAACTGTCAGACCTTCCACCCTGACTTGCCAGACCCCGGCTCCCTGCCCCCTCTGCATACTTCCATGGCACCCTGTGTTTTACTTTTACACCCTCAGTTTCAACTTATCACTAATCTGTCTCCCCAACTAGATTATTAATCCCTTGAACATGAAAACCCAGATTTACTCATATCCAGTGCCTGGCACCAAGAAGGTTCTTACAATATTTGTTGACTGAATATGAGAATGAATTGGGGCAAGCCAGTCACAGGAAAACAAATATTGAAGATTCCACTCTTATGAGATATCTATAATAGTCAAAATCATAAAAGCAGAGAATACAATAGTGTTTGCTGAGGGCTGAGGGTTGTGGAAAATGGGAAGGTGTTGTTCAATTTGTCTTAAGTTCTAATTATGCTAGATTAATAAATTCTAGAAATTTACTGTATAACACAGTATTTATAATTAACAATACTATAAATTCAAATAAGCTCAAAAATTTTTAAGAGACTAGATCTCATGTTAAGTGTTCTTGCCTCAAAAACAAAAAGAAATGCAAGGAATGGTTGGGAGGTATTGATTATGCCTATTACCTTGATTGTGGTGATGGTACCACAGGTGTTCACATATATCCAAAGTCATCGAATTGTACAGCCTACATATTTATTGTTCATTTAATATGAATTTTTTTCAGTCTTCCACTTTGGCACCCACCCACAGGTTTCAAATACATCAGGCATAGGAAAGAAATAATTCTACTAATAGTTGAAAATACCAGTTAGCCCGTTGAAGCTTACTATCAAATAAATAATGGATAATGGCTTGAATTGCATTAAACAGAAACAGCTGACAAAATATGATGAACCATGGGATTTTTGAAAGAACGTAGAGTTCAAGTTCTTGCTTTAATTTTGATTCAAACATTAGCACTGCTAATGTTTGAAACACCTTTTCTTTCAAGAAGCCTTTCCAAATACCATTACATCTCTTTTCAGATATATCCTTCCTATCTCTAAACTTCTAAGGACTTCATACCATCCTCACATCCCTTTCTTATAAAGAGATACACTTTATTGATACAGCTCAATAAAGCTGTAAAAAATAAAGTATTTGTTGGATAAAAGACCTTCCAGGTAGAGTGAATGGTTTCATTAAAGCCTTGGTGATGAATACACTAGATATTTATCTATGCACTCAACAAAACTTCTTTAAACACTAACTTGCAATAGTTTCAGAGAACACTATTGCTCCCTGGAATACATAGGAATAGTCTGTAGGATGCATAGGTTGGTACTCACCTTGGACGTTCCTCATCATACTAATAAACCTCTACCACAGTCAGTTATTCCTCTCAGTTGGACTTCAACGTGCTGCCCCAGCAGACCATGGTATGCTGTTTACCTTACAAGATTCTAAAGAGACTGCAAATGTTTCTCAACATTTTTGTATGGGTGCCAGAAATTACATCCACCACTGCCCTGTGGGAGTGTTGGCTTTTAGGTCACACAAAACAACAGGGGGGTGATTGGTTTCCCTGACTCATTTAGACAAGTAGGTCTTGGAGAACATGAGCTCAGCTGCAGGCCCACTAGCTGACATGCCAACTTGCAAAATACTTCTTTGAAAGTGATTTAGCCTCTTTTAATTTCTTCAGAACAGAGTAGGGCATTAAAAAATATCCAAAACCAAAATTCCCATTGAAATCTTAAGGTCTTTCTAAGCAAAAATAACCCTCCTTGACTTTAAAGGTAAAGAAACCATTAGAAAGAAATAATAACTGCCCAAGAATGGTCTCCAATCCAGCCACCCAGGCGCCAAAGCCAACACCACTTTGACGCAGATGGGTAGCTGGCCAGAAAAGGTAGGGCTCCAGTGTCAGACTCTCCCTGCTCCTCTGGCCTGAGTGAAAGGAGTAAGAGATGGGAGGAGAGGGAGGCAGGCCAAAAAATCAGCAAAGTGCAGCATGTCTCATAGCAAAGTCAGCGTGGCAGTGTCCCTTGGTGCTGCTGACCAGTTTCTGCCCCATGCAGAGAGGGCCAGCGCCTGAATCTGATGAGCCACTTGTAGTCTTCCATCTTGGCACCCACCCACAGGTTTCAAATACATCAGGCATAGCAAAGAAAGAAATCTACTAATAGTCAAAAATACCTGTTAGCCTGCTGGAGCTTACTATCAAATAAGTGATGGATAATGGTTTGAGTTGCATTAAACAGAAACAGCTAACAAAATATGATGAACCATGGGATTTTTGAAAGAATGTAGAGTTCAAGTTCTTGTTTTAATTTTGATTCTATCTCTTTCTAACTGGACCACCTTGGACTGGTCACTAGTCCTCTCTGAGTTTTAGTTTCCTTATCACTATAGTAGGAATATTAATCACATTTTAGCCTATCTATATTTTAGTTATTGGGAAGGTCAAATAAAGGATCAAATAATGTTTTGTTGGTTAAAAGCACCATACTAATGTTATATTTTGTTGCATGACTTAAAATATAAATTGATAATGCCTATTTAAAGATATCATGACATGACAATATATATGTTTTATGAATAAAGACATTATTCTTATTTAAACTTTTGGCACAGTTTGGAACAGAAGCAGATTCTGTTTCCAAACAAGTAGTTCTGCAGAGTGGAAGAAGTCCTGGCTTGCAGGTGATCCATATCGTCTAGTGTCCTTCCTCCTAATCCTTCTCCTGCATGTGGACAGCACAATTTTTTTTTTTTTTTAAACAAGAGTCTTCCTCTGTTCCCCCAGGCTGGAGAGCAGTGGCATGATCTCAGCTCACTGCAACCTCCACCCCCCCGGGTTCAAGCAATTCTCCTGCCTCAGCCTCCTGAGTAGCTGGGACTACAGGCACGTGCCACCACACTGGGCTAATTTTTTGTATTTTTGGTAGAGATGGGGCTTCACTGTGTTAGCCAGGATGGTCTCGATCTCCTGACCTAGTGATCCGCCTGCCTCAGCCTCCCAAAGTGCTGGGATTACAGTGCAATCTCTTGATCATTCTGCTTTATGAGCAATGGGTATGACACAGCTAGGTAAAATGAGACTTATGATGGCTCCCTTACACATTGCATAACCCTGCTATCAGGACAAAATGAAATAAAGTATGCAAAAGTATTTTAAAGAAAATAAGTACAAAGGAAGCTTAGGTCTGATCATGCTCAAAAATCTTTTCAGCCTCTACTGCCTGTAAAACAATAGCACATGGAATTCAAAATTATCCATGCTTTTTCTTAGCCCTTTCCTTCTCTGCAGCTTTAGCACTGGGACTAGGTCCTCTCTCACCATTGCTGCCCAGATTCCCTCTGCTGGAGCCACACATGCTATAGTACCCGTTCTACCACTACCATCAACACCCCCCATCCCCCACTCTTATCCACCTCTGGGTCTTTGGTAGCCTCGTTTCTCCTATCTGGAATCCATTCCCTTCTCATATCTGCATCTCAAAGCACTGCTAATGTTTGAAACACCTTTTCTTTCAAGAAGCCCTTCCAAATACCATTACATCTCTTTTCAAATATATCCTTCCTATCTCTAAACTTCTAAGGACTTCATACCATCCTCACATCGTTATGCCTTCTGACCCTCTGCGTCACTTCTTTACTGAAGCTTTTAAAAATTCGTGTGAAAAAGTAGAGAACAAGCTTTGGTCAAGAGACTAGATAGAAGTCAAGGAAGACACATGAATAGCCAATTTCAGTAGGTTTCATAGTGTCTGGCATGGGGCTGAACACATTGTGGGAACTTGGGGACACATGTCCCAGCTGACATGATTGCCAAGTTTTCAGTTTTGTATACTAGTTTATAGTTTCAAATAGGTAGTAGCAGTAGCATGAACATTCTTTAAAATTACAAAATCTCCTCATGCAATGACCTAATAGCTGTCTCCACACAGCACAAGGTACAATCACTCTCAGGTAACTCAGCAGTGAATCTGATTGCAAATAGGAGTTAATATTTGTGGAGAGCTTATGGCTTGCCAGGCATTGTTCTAAGTGCCTTGTATATATTTTCTCATTGAATACTCAGAACAATCCTAGGAGGTAGATACTATTATATGGTTCTTTATTGCCTAGAGAAACTGAGGCACAGAGCAATGAAAAGACAAAACTAGCAAATGAATAAGGATTCAAATACAAGAGTCTAGCCTCACAGCCTGAGCTCTAATCACTGTGCTCTATTGTTTTCAGTCTACAAGGGCCCCAAATGACTTGACCACATTTGCTACTGAACTTCCAGATCTTCATCTTATGCTCTCCAAGCCTTATCTGACACTGGTATTTTTTGTTGTTCTTTAAAAAGACCGTGAAAAGAAATCCCCTCTTTCACACTTCCCACTGTGCTTGCCTGTTGGAACTTCTGCTTTTGTCTACCTTTCATCTCCCTACATCTAACAACCACTAAAGAAGGGGCAGAGCTTCCTTCAAATGTAAACTGTGGTAAGTACCAGGTTGTTTGGAAGTCAAGGAGCTACTGAATCAGTCTCTGTTTGCTGCTCCCTCCAACAAGTATCTCTTTGAGATTCTAGAATGACTCAATCTCACATCCCACACCTGCCAGGCAGAATCAGCTGCCTTGAGATCTGAGCTGTTGAGGGTACCTAATTTAAAAGGACAAGCCCATTTATAGACCTGGTTAGTATAATGATGCACTGGTGAGGAGAAAACCCTCATTTATGTAACCCTCATTGAAAATTCAGAATTGGTATCCTGGTCAAGAACCCTGGAAAGATAAATATTGAAATATGACAAATGATGATACAACAATATTATTATTAACGAAGGTACAAACATCTTTTTGAAACTGAGCAGCGAAAGGTCTCATCGTATTCCAAATCAATTTCCCCACTGGAGCCATAGGCCTTGAACTTTTTGAAATTGAATGCTAGATTTGTGTAAACCTAGATACACTTTTTTTTTTTCCTGGGCAGAAGACCCATAGTGTTCATGAATTTGAAAGCTTCAGCCATGAGGCTTTTTCTTGCCAAGGAGGCATTCCTGCCACACACTTACTGGAGTTAGAACAAGTCAGTCACCATTTCTAGATGCAGCCTCTGGTGCCACTGTGCAAAACTCTGTTAAGTGGTCTGGTTTACAAATGCAAGTGTGCCTTAGGCTTTCGTGGAACTCCTCCCAGCAGAAGCAGTGTGTCTTTGGAGAAAAGAACCTAAAGCACAGACAACGTCTTTCCGACCCAAACCAAAAGGATGACTTCGACTGTTTTCAGGTTCCACTGCTCTCACCTCCCTAATTCTCACCAAATGCTATGTGGAGCGTACAGAAATATGAACCCTTAAAGGCCATTTGACGCACCTGAGAAGAAACTGCAGTGATGAAAGTAGGGTTGCTTTTTGTTTATGCATTGTTCATATTCCTCTGGAGCCAAGTCCTATTCTTTCTCTCCCACTGTCGTCTGAGCTATTCCCTGCACACAACTCTTTCCTCCGCCTACTCGCTTGCTCTGGATTGCTGTTATTATATCTGTAATTTATTTCAAAATACTTCAGCACAGGCAGCGTGACCTTATGTACACATTCTTCAGGTTGAGCTACTCTCTCCAGGCAGGCAATTGACTTTACTGGGATTCCCACTTCCCAGGAGAGGAACTAGTATTTCATCAGAAGTTTCCCATTCCAGGGATTCAGCCCTGTCCATCTCTCAGCAACACCAGAGGCTTTGTTACCTACCAAAATGGTGGTAAAAGGAGCTCCTGTGGGTGAAATTATGGTTATGCGAGGTGCAGGAGTGGCTAGAGAATTCATTCCTAATGTATTCTAAGCACTCAGTGATGATTGTCCTGGAGACAGTGACCCAGTGTTCCTCCTGCTTCCACTCTAGCCACATTATCTGTTAGCATATATGTCAAATCACTTCACTCACATTTAAGACATGCCAATGACTTCCTACTGTGCATAGATTCAACTGACAAGTCCTTTCCCTGAGCCTCTAGATACTGCATGGACTGGCTCTATTCACCTCTCTGGACACATAAGGTGTATCTCTCTTCAGTTCCCTTGGCCCTAGCCTCATTGACTTTGCTCCCTTGAGCCACCTCACGTGCTCTTTTCTCTACTTCCATTGTCTGATCAAAAGGGGCTTCTTCAGAAAACCCTTCCCTAAAAAGCTCAGCTAAAGTAGGCCTTCATAGCCAGTCACCATTACATTAACTTGTGTCATAGACATCACCGCTCTAAAACTGACCTATCAACATCCGAAGAGTTTATTTCTAGGTTTAGTTGGTGACTCTTTCTCTGCAGCTTGATTGTAAGCTTCAGAAGTATGGGGATTTTGATCTGTATCAGGGTACTTAACACAGTGCTTGTCACTAGTAGATACGAAGTAAATCTTGGCTCAATAAATGAATACATTTTTGGTGCTGAAACATACTTTCTTTCCTGATTTGTTAATGGTATACCTTCATTAAATGTTAAAGCACTTAACTCCCCTCTTTGGTTTAATATTTATTTGAAAAGATTCCTTTAGGGTAAGGCTTTTATAGGCAAACCCTTGTTTCAGGAAGCGATTCACTCTTGCAGGCTAGTTTCTCTGAAAACTATCTCATCAAAACTTCTGTTTCTAAAAATTTATTTTAGTTCCAGATCAGGACTTTCCCAGATAGAAGCATTTTATCGGCTATTAAGAACATCGTTTTAAGACTTTTTATCTTATAAAGACATCTTCATTAGCCAGGTACTGACAAATTGCATGGGCATTAGGAAAGTGGGGAGCATTTCTGAATTAATGCTAAAGATGACCAAATTACATCAATACTTTTTGAGGAGGAACCCTGAATGGGTGTACAGTATTCTTTACTACTCTGTTGATATAAACATTTATTTGTTCAGAAGTCATCTGATAAGTGGTTATTTGGAATATGCATCAGTTAACTAAGAAACTGATTTCTTGGGACTGAGTAGGCTCTAGATGACTATCTGAGTTTCTGGAAATTCCAGTTGAAGTGACTGGAGTGACTGGCAAAAGTTTATAAGCAAGAGGTTGTATCTCTTCCTTGAGCTGATCAGAAAAACAGATCCCTGTTATGGACTGTTGAGGTCATTGTTCCTTATTTCCCAACTTCCCTACCCAGAGGTGTCATCAATTTGACTGTGATTTGCAGTTTAAGAGAGTTTTCTCTTACATGTCTGTATTTGTATTTATGGCCACGAGCAGGGTGAGGTTCAGAGAATTACACCCTTCAGCAGCTTAAATGATCATGTCATTTTGTTATGGACTGAATGTTGTGTTCCTCAAAAATTCAGATGTTGAAATCCTAACCCTCAAGGTGATGCTATTAGGAGAGGGGGCCTTTGGGTGGTGATTAGGCCATGCAGGTGGAGCCTTAACAAATAGGATTAGTACCCTTATAAAAGAGACCCAAGAGAACTCTCTAACCCTTTCTGCCATGTGAGGTTGCAAGACAAAGTTGGCAGTCTGCAAACCAGAAGAAGGCCCTCATCAGAACTCAACCATGCTGGTTTCTGGACCTCCAACTTCCAGCCTCCAAAACTGTGAGAAATAAATTTTTGTGGCTTAAATTTGCCACCCAGTTTATGATATTTTGTTATAATAGTCCAAAGTGATTAAGACACACTCCTATGCTTAAAACTCTAGTACTTTGTATGGTTCTTTGAAGAAAGACTGGAAACACTTCCACCTGCAACCACTGTCCACTCACCTCTTCAGCCTCTCCTGGTCCACACAATGCCTTGCTCTCCATGCAGCAACCATACCGGAATATTTCTAGTTCCTTGAAATCCTACCTTGCTTCCTCCCACTGGGAGACCTACTGACACCCTGTCCTCCTTGCCCAAAGGCTGTCCCTCCCCACCTCTTCACCATGTGTTCATCATTTGTTAATATACACAGTTTTCAGAGTTCTTGTTAAAAGTCACACTGGGTCAGGTCCTTCTATTGCCACTTATTTCTTTTCATGTAATACACAGTCTTGTTTATATTTCTATATTTGTGTGATTGATTAAGGCCAATTTTCAAAGAAAGGGCTATGTTAATGCATGGCTAGCAATGCCAGAATCACATTATAGGTGAGTAGTGAACCATAAGTAGCAACTACTGACCGCTAGTCCAACTCGTTCAGGCAAACTCTTGAGCTGCTGGTGGCTTGCTTCATCAGAAAGTGAGTCAGCTAGATAACTTTACCTTTACCTTTCTGTACATTATTTTTTAAATATATATGTTTTAAAACATAGTCTAGACCTATAAAGGTAAATAGTTTGTGTCTCAAATATTAATATGGTTAAAATTGTGTTTTTAAAGGAGGAAATTGACAACATTAATAAAATAAATCAATGGGCTATCTGCTGTTTTTCTCTGTTCCTTTTATAAAATAAGAATAAAAATTCTTTTTAATAACAATGAAATAACAAGGAATTTGTTCTTGTTCTTCAAGTTAATATCCTTTTGTCTGCATAACCAGAACTATTATTTACAATTTTCAGGTGAGGAAGCATAGGCACAAGATGCTTTAGACACTTTTCAGTTACGTTAGGGCTGTGTGGCTTGTCTCCCAAATCACCTAAGTCAATTGCTTTCCTGAGTCTCAGGTATTTCCATTATGATGATGATTATAAATGACCATCTGGATCAGGGCCTGTGCTACTGTGCTAGAGATAAAGTGTTTTCCCCGTAGGAACTCCTAATATTCAGGCACCATTTCTCTAAGCTTTAGAAGTGGCTGAAATGGGGTTTGGGGGGAGTAGACAGTATGTCATTGGGGGCCAATCCAAAATCTGTTCAACATGGGACCTAATTCAGAAGAGTTTAGGATACAAGAGATGAGGAATATCTGATGAGGTATCCCCTAGAAAGTCAGCATCACATATATCTGGTGCCTAGAAACAGAAGGTTAAATTTATGGAACATTCTGCTTAATGTCACCGATGGCCTCTGTCAATGAGGGATCTGTCACAGGAAGATGAATGTAGTCTTCCAGTTACTGTTCGAATGTCCCCCTTTGGGTTCAGCCTAGAATCCCTGGGTCCATTCCAATTAAATCTTAAAATGAACTCCAGCTCAGAGTGTTCAGAGCCTGCAGCCCACAGTAGTGGATTACTTAGGAATACCCTAGGGGATGGGCCAGATTGCTCCAAGAATATAACAAATGAAATGACTGATAACTCATGGTCTCTGTCAGTTTCCTGTCAGTGGGTGATGAATAAAAGGCCCACAGTTAGACCCTGAAATGAAAGGCACAATCAATACACAGTCTATTTTGTGATTCTAGATAAATGGTGCCCCAACCTGTCTCCAGATTACACCTAATCACCAATCTCCTGAATTCCCAAATCACCACCATCGCTCCTTTACAGGGAGAGCCAGAATTTGAGCTAAAAGCTTCAGTGAATACCATAGAAAAATATGTAGTTCCTGCCCTCAGGAGCTTACAATCTAGATTTGCCTTGTGCTTATACAAATGTCCACATGAGAACCTCAGATAATAACACTTAATGAGCACTTGCTATGTGCTGGACACTATTTTTAGTGTTTTACATCTTTTATCTAATTCAACTTTACAATAACCTTTATGATACTTTGAGGTAGATATGATTATTACCCTCATTATAGGAATAAAAAACAAAATGGAAACACAAATAGGTAAGGCAACTAGTCTGAGGTCACAGAGCTAGGAAAAATTGGAGTTGGGGCTCAAATCTAGGTTTCAAAGGCCAGTATCTTAGGTATTGCCCTAGAATAATCATAACTATAGGAAATAATTCCTATGGGCCAGGCATTGTGCTGAGTTATTTTACATGCATTACTTTATTTAATGCTCATAATTAGTTATCACCATCATTTATATAATTGTTTTTAAATGCTTCCATTTGCTTTCTCTCACATTTCTGCAATATCAGCATATTTTTATCTTATAGATGAGGCTTAGGGAGACATAAACGTTTCCCAGGGTTAACACTGAAGGACTCAATTCTTGATTAGTTTTCTCTAAGGTCTGACACCAACATATTGACATCATTTTATGTTCTGAGAAAAACACCATCAAATAATATCCTAGACAAATATTACTCTAACAAAAACAATAATACTGCTATTTATATAGTGCTTCACTACTAACACTTGGATTGACCTGAGTCCCGTGGCAAGTCTAAGTGTTGATATCTCAGGTTATAGATGTCAAAACTACGATTCAAAATATGAGGAGTGATTTGGAGTCACACAACTTTATCCACACTCACTGAGCTACATTTATTCACTAGTTCACTTAAGAAACCAGCATGCTGTTATATTCTGGCCCTTGAGGAACAAAGCTGAATGACACCGCCATCTTCTGTAATTTGTAGCGTGGAACAGTCTCTGGATCCACTTTGAACTAGTGGTGGAAGGATGTCCATTGGAAGGGGCAAGTGCTCTGATCCCAGTGGGCCATCCTTGCTCCCCGGAGGTCCCCTCTCCTGATTCTTCACCTTCCTTTCCTTGAATCTGGTGAAAGGCAGTATTTGCCCTTCTCTGGAGACATGTAACTTGAACACTTGGCCCTGATGGGGAAGCAGCTCTGCAGGGACTTTTTCAGCCATCTGCAAACAGTTTCAGTGGCAACCCGAGAACTGTAATCCATGAATGGGACTAGCTTTACAAGTCATCAAGTCTAACTTCCAGACTAGGGAATTGATGGAGACAGCGAACCCCAGAGCAAAGTGCCAAACTTCTGTCAATAGCTTGAGGCTAGTGGAAAGACTTCGAGGAGACAACTCCAGAAGTTCAGCACCTAGTAAGCTCTGTCACCAATAGCCCTTTCTTGATGATGGTGTTGGTGAAGGAAATAGTGCTCCGCAAGGTTCTCCCTACCCTAGGCAGTTCAATTTTCACTCTGCAGATTCTCTCTGGCTGTAACTACCCCAGATAACAAGGAGTGAATGCAGAATAGCACGGGCTTTAGGGCCAATCAGACATGAGTTAGAAAAATTCCTACTACATGGTTTATGTAAACTTGAAGATGAATAATTGCGAACTCCCCGAACAGGGCTCAGACAATGCCATGCATAAAGAGGGGCCCTGTAATTTGAGGTTTCAGAACCAGAAGTGAAGGGGTCAGGCAGCCGGGAACGGCGGAAATTCACAGCTTTCGCCCAGCGAGGGGACAAAGGTCTGGGACACACTCCAGCTGCGTCCGGATCTTGGCTGAATCGGACGCTCAGGGTGGAGGAGACACAAGCACGGCAGCTGCCCAGCGTGTGCCCAGCCCTCCCACTGCTGGTCCCGGCTGCCAGGAGGCTGGCCGCTGGCGGGAAGGGGCCGGGAAACCTCAGAGCCCCGCAGAGACAGCAGCCGCCTTGTTCCTCAGCCTGGTGGCTTTTTTTTCCCCTGCTCTCCCAGGGGCCAGACACCAGCGCCCCACCCCTCAGGCCCCACCTCCCTGGGGGATCCTTTCCTCCCCAGCCCTGAAAGCGTTAACCCTGGAGTTTTCTGCACACCCCCCGACGGCTCCCGCCCAAGCTTCCTAAAAAAGAAAGGTGCAAAGTTTGGTCCAGGATAGAAAAATGACTGATCAAAGGCAGGCGATACTTCCTGTTGCTGGGACGCTATATATAACGTGATGAGCGCACGGGCTGCAGAGACGCACCGGAGCGCTCGCCCAGCCGCCGCCTCCAAGCGCCTGAGGTTTCCTGGGACCACAATGAACAAGTTGCTGTGCTGCGCGCTCGTGGTAAGTCCCTGGGCCAGCCGACGGGTGCCCGGCGCCTGGGGAGGCTGCTGCCACCTGGTCTCCCGACCTCCCAGCGGACCGGCAGGAAGAAGGCTCCACTCGCTCCCTCCCAGGAGAGGCTTGGGGTCAGGCTGGAGCAGGAAACCGCTTTTAAGTTATGCCATGCTTCCCCTAGGGTGTCTTTTTACGCTGCAAAGTTCCTGCTGACTTTATGGAAGACAGACAGCGAGAGAGACAGAGACAGACAGCGAGTGAGAGAGAGAGAGACAGAGAGAGAGACAGCAAGAGAGAGAGAGAGAGAAGAGAACAGAAGAGAGAGAACTTTTCGTTTGAAGGTTTTTTTAGTTTTTAAGCTTTTGTCTTCATCTCGGAATATTAACGCCCTCATGTAGTCCATACTATCTTTGCTTAATGAACTTGAACTTTTATTATTAGTGGCAAAGAAGTGGTCCCTTAGATTCAGAGTAAGTTGGAAGAAGACGTTGGTCTTCTTAAAACCATTATAATTAGAATATAATTTGGATACATTGAATATGACATGATAGATTATTAGATTTTTCTAATGCAAATATGGGATATTTGGAATAATTTGGAGAAAAGATCTCTCTTTCGCATACACACACACTTAACTGTGCAATTTAATATTTTAATAAAATTTTATTGTTAAAATTATTTCACTTCTCAACTTCAATATACTGTGGAAAATATTGGCCGTATGTTATGTTCTAAAATATATCTAAATAATTGAAATTCCCTAAATAGGGCTAAAAATTGTTTCTAAAATGTTATTTGGAAAAGAAAGGAATCTCTGTAACATAGATTTTTTTTTTAAGCTTAGGTTTTGATCAAGTTAATAAGATTTGCATGTAAGTTTTTCTACGACCAATGACTTATTTTCTTTATGTCACTAGAGTGTAGAGTACATTAAGATATGAATCAGACATTTATGCAAGGCTAGGAAAAGCCATATTTAAGCCACATATGTGTTTTGGATGTGTTTGAGTAAATGTTTGAATTTCAACCTCCAACCCACAAATAATGAATAGAAGGCTAGGTAGTCTTCCACTTAGTTCCTAGGATACAGAAACATAAATAAGTAAATAAATAGCAAAGACACTAAAGAACAGGTAAGTTGGATAGGAATCTACCCATAAGTATGTTAAAATACATATGTATGTATGTGTGTGTGTGTGTGTGTGTATGTATAACTTCATCACTATAGATACTATGGAGAGCTTTTAAAAAAGTGAACCTTTATTAAAATATAACACATAGAGAATTGTGCAAGTCGTAAGTGCCTAATGCAGTTTTTCTAAGTGAGCACTTGTGAGCTAGCACACAGATTAAGAAACATATTATCAGCCCCTCAGGAACTCCCATCACTACTATGTCCACGGCCAGAACAATCAGTATTCTGATTGGAACACCATAGATGAATTTTGCTTGTATTTGAACTTTCTATAAATGGAATTTATTCAATTTTTTGCATTTGACTTCCTTCACTCAAAGTTCTGTTGTGAGATTCATCTGTACTATAGGATATATAATAATTTGTCCATTTTCGCTGCTGTATAGTGTTCCATTGTATGGACACACCACAATTGATTTAATCATCCTAGTTTTGGATTAGTATAAATAACGCTGCTGTTAATATGGGGACACTTTTATTCTTCCTAGCCCTTTTTATTGTTTCAAAGATTTAATTAATAATAAACATACTAGCAATGAGTTAAATTTCTGGATTTCCACTAAATAATATAGGTTTCTACTTATAAGTATCCATAAATGATAGTAAAATATTTTTATATGTGGTCTGTACAGGAAGATAGACATAATACTAATTTTAGATGATACAGCATTATCAGAAGAGAAGACTTTGTGTTGTGAACACAGTAAATCCTTTATATAGGAAGAATTTTGCTTCCCCTTTAGCTTCTGAGAGTTACTTTATTTTGAAAATGATTGCAAATGGACACTTCATATTTACACATAGAGTCCAGATGCCCTTTTGTAAAACCAAGGTGCCATTGTAGGAACTAGAAGCACCACAGATATTTACTTCTTTATAATGGTCATTCCACTAGCACTAGGCACCAGGACAGTGTGAAAAGCAAGATGGACACTATTCCTGTCACCATGGACCCATAGTGTAATGGAGAAAGCAGATATTGGGCAAGTAATTGTGTATATAGAGTTGCAAAACAGAAACTAATGGGTGACTTGGGAATATAAAAGATTCTGCCCTATAGCATCTTATAAGGGAAGTTCCTAGTGCAGTGTTATCATGTGGACCAAGATTCAAATACCAGTACCACCACTTACCTGAGAAATAACTGTGGCCAAGTTACTTCTTTCTTGAATTTTAGTTTTGTATTTTATAAAATGATAATAATGATATGCATATATCCAAGATACCCACGTAAAGTTTCTGCTTCATATCAACACTGGCTTCTAGCATGATGCTCACAGATAACTAACTATAGGACAATCTAGAGCCAAGTGAATTATGTAAACGAAGTGCTGATGATACTCAGAGAAGGGACAGATAGCCATCTACTGTCATCCCGGAGGAGGGGTATGACGTGTCATTGTTGGAGATTTAAAATCAGGCGTCCTGGACCAAAGAAGTGAGAGAAGGCAAGATTGTGTAGCAAAATAGAATTCTAGATTCTTTTTCTGAGAGCAAAGGATATGCTGGTAGGTAAGCAGAGGAGGAGGTAGGAATGGGATGTTGTCATTAGTACTAATGTCACAAACATGGGTTTTCCTGGAATGTTCCTTAATGCATTGAAGCAGAGGCCTTCTCTGCTTCACTCAGGCTTCAGTTTTAACTGATGGCTGAAACTTCCCATCATTTAGTATCAGAATTATCCATTGAACTTCTCAAAGCTAAGCTCTGAATTAATGTTGTGATACTAGGAGTTGGGATGGAGAAGTGGGCAGGGAGGGAGTAGATTTATTTTTTTCTCAGGAAAAATGTCTGGTCTGTTTTCCTGTAGGATAATGCCTTTGGGGGCTTTTTGTTGTTTTATAGTTGTTATTTTGGTTTCCTCTCCCTCCCCCTAGTGGTTAAGTTTTTTGTTGTTGTTGTTGTGTTTGTTTGTATTTTTTTGTTTTGTTTTACGAGAACGAATACCCTGTAGTTTCTAGGAAAATCTGACAAACCCTCAATCCAAAACAGTCCTGATCCCTGTCCATAGCAACATTCCTGGCCTAGGTCACCTAGCAACCTCCAGCACAATTTCTCATTTCAATCTAGTTTCAAATTTCACTTCTTAAGCTGAAACTACAGCTGTCAAATTCCATTGATCAGGGAAGTAAGGGTTCTGCACCAGATGGTTTATCTGGTTAGTTCTAGAAGGACAGCTATGGCAGTATTGATCAAAGGGAACTAAACACACACTCAGGTATTTTTGCTCTCCTAGCCACTAACTTGCCTGCTGGGTTTTGCTCTTGGCAACCCTCAGCCCCCTGCTGGCATGTTCCCTTTATGTGAAAGCTTTTTGTGAAAAGTATTATTTTCTCTAGCATCTCATTAACCAACAACATTTCCTTTAGTTTGAGTTTCTCCTTTGCAGCCAAAAAAGAAAAAAAAAAAAAAAAAAAAGACTGGGGAATATTTTGAAGGGAAACAGTAATCTTACAAAAATTTATGTTTGCATGAAAGCCTTGACTGATGATGCCTAGCTGCTCCTTCTGTTGCTACAATGGAGCGGAGATGCCAAAATTATCAGGATATTTGTGTGGTTTACCCTCTAGGGCAGTAGTTCTCAATTATATCAGATTTCTTCCATGCACTTTTACAATAAATCCTTTGTAACAACCTCCTTGCTCTCCTGAAATGAAATTCAGAGTGCATATATTTTACCTGCACATATAATTTTTAAAAATCAATATACTGGCATAACTATACTATAAAGAGTAATAAAAGGAAAGTAATTTATAATAAAATAGGCTTCACTAGAAGACATAAAGAAGTAGTGATGTGCATCTTTTTGTAAAATTGCCATGAACACATCACTAGGAATAAAGACTGGGGAACATGTGTAATATTGGTGACTCAAAAACATGGTCAGCATTGGCTGTGGTACTGTGATTTTCTGAAATGGTGAACAAATGTTGCTAGAGTTTTAAACAGAACAAGTTTTAATAATCTTCTATCACATTTTATCTTGTTAAATTCCTGAAAAATTATGGATAACAATCATGCAAAAAACACTTCGTGTGTATATAAAATGGAGTTCTGGTCTAGACTCAGATACTAATAAATAGGTTTTTTAATTTAGATTAGTTGTATCAGTGGTCAATAGGACATGAACGTGTGTGGGATGTGGGATTATTCTTCATTGTTCAGGATGGTCCAGCAGCATACAGTCATTATGACCAGAGAAATGCCCCCACAGATTCCTAGAACTTCTCCTAAGGGATAGCACCACCTCTGTGGCAAAGTATGAGCTCTTTGCAAGCACAGATTTTCATCTTGTTCATTTGTAGCCCCAGGGTCTCCATAGTGCATGACACTAAGGTGTGTTTCCTGAGTCAAAGGAGCTATAAAGAGATCTGCTGGGGTGTTGGATAATCTACTAGCAAGTTCCATGGATGTTCTAACAGAATTTAGCTTACTGCCAGATAGTTCACTTCTAATGTTAACTTTGATCTCTTTGAAAATATACACATAACATCCTACCCACCTGACCAATATTTTAAATACATTTGTACATTCCTACTGTAAAGGTTCATATCAATACCTTCACGAAAGCCCATTCTTAAGTAACAAAAATGAACCAGATTCATATATTGATATTTGGAGTGCAATCTAAGCCTGGCAGGACTGGCTTTCTGGCCTTCCCATCCAGCTGGGACTGTGTGCTATCTCCTGAATAGAGAATACAAGTATACACAGCTACTGAGTGGAGAACAAATGATGGTGGGTTTGGACATCAACTGTTCATTTTTGGTTTGATAAATTTTATATGTTTCTAACATGTCTCAGTAGAGATGTCAAGTAGGCATTTAGACATAAAATATTTCAGAGTGCAGGAGAAGGCTGGGCTGGAGATTTAAAAAAAATGTGTCTCATCAGCCTAGAGAAGACTTTTGGAGCCCTAGAGAAGGATGACTTCACATGCCAAGACAGAAGAGTGTGAAGCTGCCCCCAGAGCACAATTCTGATATCGATAGCCTGGTAAACAAAATGCAAATATGAACAGCAGTAGCAGCCATGTTTAGAAAAGAAAACAAGAATCAAAATAAAACTTAGCAACCCACAATAGCAGGAACTAGTGAATCGGAAATCCTAGGAACATCCGTAAACTATCTACGGGAGAAGAAAGAGTGAGGTATGGCCAACTTGAAATAGATACAAGGACGGTGTTTTTATGTGACATGTAATTAGTTTTTGGAACTCACTACCACAGAATATTTTGGGGTAACTAGCATAGAAAGTCTAAAAAAAGAATCATTTTAGACAGTTGTAAGGGATAAGAATAGTGTTACAACACATTAGGTAAGAAACTGAGTGGTACCCACTCTCTCTCACATTTACCTGGCCTCTCTAAATGAATGATCCGAGGCTAGAACAGTCTCTAGACCCACTAAAATGGTTCTTTCCAGCTACAAGTTGACATAATTTCCGAGGTGCTTGAGTAGTTTTTCACCCCAATTTCTCAGAAGCACCTGAGTCAGCCAGACCATAACTGGATAGAGGATGCAAGAGGAAATGAAATGTAATTCCTAAAGCTCTTCCAAAAAAGGTAATGTACTGATAATGACTTTGATTTACCACTTTATTGTTGTGATTTTTAAAAAAATTCACCTCTCTAGATTTATAGTCTTAATACCTATTAAAATATTTAATTTCCTTGAAGCCATTTTCTTTAAAAATAAAATGCATAGCTTTAAGATTTGTACTCCAATTCAGACTGGACCTTTTCTATAACAGCCTCTTCAATAATCACCAATAAAATAGGAAAATAGGTGTCAAGATGAATTTAGATTCAAGACAAGACAGTGACTCATCTAAGCTTTGTGGCTGCCTTTAGTAAATCCAATTTTCTTCTCTGGTCTTTGATCCAGAAACCTCAGTTCTCTTGCCATGTAATACTACTTTCTTGTTCCAAAAAATGATTTCTTTTATTCTTAGAAATATGAATATCAGCACTCTATTCCTTAAAAAATTCTCCTGACCATCAATTTGCATCAATTTCACCACCACCACCATCACCAAAGAATGTAATTTAACAATTCAGTTGTGGGTCATGGTGACAATACTTTTGTAGTGGCAGTGGTGAGAGGCAAGAGTTTCTCATTCTGAGACACATTCTTCTTGTCTTTTAGCCAACATGCATAGAAGTTATGAATGTGTGCATTTTTCATATTCCAATTAAATTTGGAAAGCCAGGTTCCAAAGTTCTCAGTTCTATTTAGTCTCTGAACTCTAATGGGTGACACCACTTCTCTGGGTCTTACTTCCAGCATCGCTAAAATAGAGGTGTTAGAATAGGTGATATGTGGAAGGTCTGATGTAAAGATTTTGCCATCTGAACACACACACACACACGATTGTGCATTATTTCCTGCTCAAAACATGCAAATATCAAACAGACTTGTCTATAAAAAACATTATAGGAGTGTTTTAAAATATTCTATTTTGTTGCCTTTGTCAAAGTTTATTCTGCCCCATTGGTTCATGTATAAGAAATCCTATTTAAATCAGTGAGACTACAAGATGAAGCAGCTTTGGAAATGTCACCTACTGTTAGGTAGTAATACTTACACATTTTAGAGTCACAAATTATTCTTTTAAGCCAAAAAATATCTTCTCATTCTGAGACACATTCTTCTTGTCTTTAGCCAGTATGCATAGAAGTTATGAATGTGAGTATTTTTCATATCCCATTTAGTTAAAAGCAGGTTCAAGACATCCCCTCAGGACTTACTGAAGAGATGTAATTATGGTCACTTGCAGTCTCCTTGGATGCATTGAGTGGAATTTTCTTTGAATTTGTATTCACAAGGAAGTACTTGACAACTGCACACCATTCTTTGGAATAAATGTCAAACCTTCAGGCAGAATAAGCATGATAATGGGTATGTTGGCATGACCATTAACAACTACACTTGAATAATACACCAGGCTGATGGACAGAAACCTCTGCACCCACGCTCTGTTTCCTGTCTCTTCTTTTAATATCCAGTAAAAATGTAAAAAACAAACAAAAAAAAAACAAAAAAAAACCCCCAACTAGATTGTGCTAAAATAAATGCCAATAGAAAGCATGAGCAATGTTTATGAGGATGGTGTACTTGTTAGTGCTCTTTGCCAGTTGTTCCCGGTTCTTCTGCCTTCCAAAAGCTTGGTGGGATTGTATATCCTAGTTTCCTGATAAGGATGGGGTCGGGGAGAACGTGAATAGTTCTGGCCAGTAATTCATGAGTTAAAATGATATAAGTCACTTCCAAATTAGAGCACTTAGTAGTTGATGTATACAGCCCTCCCAAAGTTTTTTGTTTTTTCCCTTTTCCTCCTTGACAGCAAATCAGCAATATTTCAGGTGTTGGTTGCTATATCATCCTAGGTCCTGGACAGAAGACAATGTTAAGAGTCTTCAGTAGACCAACTAGGGACTTTACTATGTCTGAGAAATAAACTTTTGTTGTTTTTAAGCCAGTGAGATGCTTGAAGTTGTTTATTGGCCTGACATAAGACCCAACCATCCTTGACTTATTCAGTAGCCAAATCCCAGTTGTATCTGATCATTGAGGGTAAGCAACTGCAAAGAACATTTACAAACCCCAAAAGACTAAATCTGTGGTTTTAGATTCTCCAACCCCTTCTTCATCAAAGCTATTGTTAGAGGGATTCATGAAGAAGGATCTCTTTTGTCTTCTGCTGCTGAAAATTCAAAAATTCAAAATTTAGATTACATAAAGGGTTAGCTGGGCTGCAAAGTGGGAAGGTCAACAGACACTTAACAATACACTCCAAATCAAACACCCTATTATGTGACAGTAAGCAAACAGGGATCCTGTTTTTCCTTGCTTCCAGTTGACCCTTTGTAGAAGTTCAGTTATCTTCATCTACAACTCCTACCCATTTAAGCCAGGCCAAAAGGAGGAAGCCATAAAATAGAAAGACGCTAATCATTTTTAGAATAGGTACTGTATTTGGACCTTATATACCATATTTCACTTAATTTTCACAAAAAGCCTATGATGCAGAGATTAGTATCTCTGTCTCAAAGATAAGGAAATTGAGGTTCAGAGAAGTTACGTAACTTTCCCTAATGTTACCCAGCTGAGAAATTTTTCTGCACTATACTAGTGTATATATATTAGCTGAGTCCAGTAAAAAATACCCATTAATTAGAGGAAACCCTCTGTGGATACCCTGAACTCAGAGTTTTCCACAGGGGTTAAGAATGCCCAGGATGGGGTTCATGAGGGTCAAATCCTTGGGTGAAGTGATTTTAGCATATTTCTCATCCTTTTTTCAGCTCCTTCTTCAGGCTTCAGGTGTTTACCATATTTCTTTTCTGTAGCAATTAAGCACCCTAGCCTTAGTGGACATGAGTCTAAGCCCAGATTCCCTAGGTAACAGAACGTAAAACAAAAACTTTGAGTACCTTTTAGAAAGTGCAGTCCTGCGGAAGCAGGAGAAAGTATATGATGAGTAATGTAGAAAAGGAAGAGAACAAGGGAGCAAATTACTGAGAAGCTATTGCTCAGTATAAATTGCAACTGATTACTCAATCTCATAGGACTGTCTTCCAGAGAGGTTGTGTAAAGTACTGTATTTTAGGACAAGAGAAGAAGGGAGAAGCATTTATTCACCAGTATGAGTAGATAGGTGGATGGATGAATAGGTGGATGGGTGGATGGATGGATGAATGGTCAAATAGGTAGGTAGGTAGGTAGATGGATAGATAGTAAATCATATTGAATTTTGTGTTGTAGTTGGTCATTTATATGTCTGTCTTCTTCATAACTGCAAGTTCCCAGAGGGAAAAGTCAGTTGTTAAAGGCTTAGATTCAGACAGGATAGGATTTAAATCCCAGCTTGAATGTGTGCTAGTTCTGACACCTTTGAAAAGTCACTCAACTTCTTTGAGATTCGGTTTCTTTATATGTAAAATGGGGATAATCATATCTCATTAGAGATTGTTGCAGGGGATGGATGGTAATAGCATGTGAAGAAAGGGCTGAGTATAGAGCCCACTACACAATAATATAGTATACTAAGTTATTAATATTTGCCGTATCACCCAGGACTTCCAATATGATGTTTTTCTCATCATAGACATGCAGTCAATATCTGTAGGTTTAGCTTGGATTCTGTTTTAGTCCATCTCTTCTTCTAGTTTCTATTCTATTTCATCATCACATGGCTTTTCATATCTAATTTTCACCAACTGTCCATTGTCATATATTGATTGGGCTTTAATATAGGTCATTAAAAACCAAAAGGGATTCATAAGGTAATGTGAGCAATGCATTATCTTCAAAGAAAAGCAACTGTAGAAATAAAATGGAACTTAAAAATTGATGCTCAAAAATATCAACATATAAAAATATTTTTCCAGTTCTGAGCCAGAATGCCAGGGATTGTAGCTGGAAGACCCCGAGGTAGTGGTGCTACCCTTGTGCTTGTCAGGTGGGCCTGAATGAGATAATTACAATGAAAAATTCGGCCATCCCTGCTGTTGAATTGGCTTTACAAACTTGATGCCAATTCTCAAATCTGAAGATTAACAGAAGCCCAAAGGAAGAAATATTAAGATCTATGAGATAAAATATGTGCGATTTCTGTATATCTTCTTGGGAAAGTTTTAAGCATATCCCTGCATTACAAGTTCTCTTTTCTCAGATTTTTTGTTGTTTTTTGTTTGTTTGCCTTCATTTGTTAATCTGTTAAATATTGTCTATAACATTCCCCTGAAGAAGCAAAAAACATCATAAGCAAATTCAGCCTAACAATTATGATTGATTCCAAACACAAACAAGGTATTGCTAATTAATTTAAAAGCCTTCAGACAACTAAAGGAGACTTCTGAAGGGAACAAAAATTACACTGAAAGTTGAATTTTACCTGAAGACAGTTCTTCAGCCTCAAGGGAAGCAAAATTGTGTGGAATCTGGCCCAGTGACTCATCTAATAAATCATAATTGTTTGTGTTTCTTTTCCCCTGTTCACTTACGAAAGCAGTTGGAAGCAAATCAGGTCTGTATAGATGAACAGATTTAATTCATTTGCCCTTCCTGCCTTACCTAGAGACATAATCCTTGGCCAAACAACTGGCTATTGTGAAAACTATTAAGCAGTGGTAGACTCTCAGGTGGGGAACTGGCAGCAGTAGATAAACCTCTCCCATGAGTTGTCTGCTCTTTTCACACATTTACCTTTAAAATGGAAGTGAAGAACAAATGGAACAGTACATACAAAACACCATGTGAGATGAAAGATGCTTTAAAAAAATCTCTTCCTTTAGGCACTTTCGGTCATCACTATCATTTTACAGATGAGAAAATTGCAGGCTTTGTGCTTGTCCTTGCGAATGTATCCTTTACATGGTGAATATTTATTGGCATCTATAGAATTCCAATGATCCTAATGACACATAGTAGATAATCAATATGTCTATTGATTTGAAAAAAGTTAGATATATTGAATACTTGCCATTTGTAAGACACCATGCTAAGCATTTAAGAAATACGGAGACAAATTATTTTCTAGCTGAGTTTTCTAAACAGTCATGGAACTGCCTTGAATCATTTGTTTTACACCAAGAAAATGATGCCAATTGGGAAGATACTGAAACTAATTTTATCAACAAATCCAAGGTGCTTTTTTTCTGGAGACAAGAACAGGGTAGATAATGAACTTGTGGCACAATTTAGGTGTATTACTTCATATAGAATAAGAATCTTCAAAATGTCTCCAGAAATGAGTCTGATTTGAAATGTCTTCTACTTCCTACCTCCTGTGTAATGAGTATGTGTAATAATGTCTCATGATAGTCTGACCCATATTTCTTACCAAGTTTGTGTCCCTTCGTTGATTTGAAATATAACAATTGTACTGAGGTAGGTAAAAATAAGGCTTATTTTTATTGTAGAGGTGAGATCATGGTTACTAAGTACTGGTGGAGCTCAATTTGGAATTATGGTATGCAGATTCTAAATGCAGGTTTCCCAGCTGGAAGTGCTTTTGTTAATTGATTGATCAAATAGCCAAGCTGTGCACTTTTTCAGAACTTATCCATTTAGCACCTTCTTTTTTTCTTTAATACTTTAAGATCTAGGGTGCATGTGTACAACATGCAGGTTTTTTACATAGGTATACATGTGCCATGTTGATTTGCTGCACCCATCAACTCATTTACATTAGGTATTTCTCCTAATGCTATCCCTCCCCCAGCTCCCCAGCCCCCAACAGGCCCTGGTGTGTGATGTTTCCCGCCCTGTGTCCAAGTGATCTCATTGTTTAATTCCCACCTGTGAGTAAAAACATGCGGTGTTTGGTTTTCTGTCCTTGTGATAGTTTGCTGAAAATGATGGTTTCCAGCTTCATCCATGTCCCTGCAAAGGACATGAACTCATCCTTTTTTATGGCTGCATAGTATTCCATAGTGTATATAGATTTAGCACCCTTTTTAAAATTCTCTGTGCTTTTTTTTTAATCCTTCCCTTTTTCATCCTACCTCACCAAATGCTTGTAAGTCTCAAGGGTTAACACTTTTGTCCTTTTTGGCTTGTACACAATTTCCTTGGGTAATGTCACTCCAGTCTCTCTGCTTCTAGAGTAATTTATGTGCTCATAACCATGAAAGCTATGTCTTCAGCTGCTTTTCTGTCCTGAGTTCCCAATACATACTTCTAATTGTCTACCAGACATCATCACTTGAGTCTCCTATAGAAGGCAGATAAGATGTTCCAAATCAAATTCATTCTCTTTCTCCACAATTGTTGGCTCTTCCTGCTGCCAGTAATTAATGGCAACACCACATATCTACTGGCTAGAATTCATGGATATGCTCTTCAATTGCTTCTTAGCACCACCCCCTCCCAATGTGACCAGGCAACATGTCATACCTATTCCTTCCTCTCCTTCTCCATTACCAGTACCCCTTACAGTTTCCAACCTCTTTCTCTATTGAGTCTTTTCTTGCTCTTCTTTCTCCCCTTTTATTCCTCCAATTGTTTCGCAGTGATTTGTATTTTACATCAGAATGGGCTTTTGGATGCATGCTAACATTAACTTATTCAACTCCACTTAGCCATATTCTCAGAATATAGCAATTGTTTCAATGAGTGCTTGTTGAATGAATAAATGAATTATTTGAGGAATGGAGGAAAAGGGGAGAGGAGGTGTAATATAAGACTATAAAAAATCAAATAAACTGACATTCACAGGAAGATGGTTTTTGATAATTTTCATGACTTATACTATAAGAGATCTTAAGTAAATAGTATATATCCTGGATGTTTCCTTTCTTGGCTAAGATGAACTGTAAACTGACATGGTTTTCAAACTGACCAGAAGTTTAGCTAACTCTGGGTAGTCCTCAAATAGTTCTTTGTGGCAAAGATCATGACGAGGGATCACAAAAGGAACTCCCAAACCAACTGGTTATTTCAGAGTTTGTGTGGGCTTCTTTTAATGAATTTCCCTAAATGGAAACCCACTGTGTCACTCATGGTTCTGCATACAGAGAGCAAGCCCAGTAGTATGGGATTGGCTACATTGCATAATACAAAAATAAACTTGCTGGACCAAGTGTATTCTTTTGTTTTTTTAGGAAGACGCATACACCAGTAGAATTCTCTAGTCAAATCAATTGTGATCTGAGAAATTTTCAACTCAGTAGCTTTGGACAAGAGCTAGTCTTAGCACAAAGAAAAGTCAAGGTCAGTTTACCTGGACTTCAGGAAGGTTGTGATTGATGTCCTAACATTGGTGATCTTCTAACTCTATGCCCTTGAGACTGAATGAAAACTAAGCACTTTAGGGCTTACTTTTGGACTATGTATGAAGAGAATAGTATAAGGGAAAGCATTTGGTAAATGTTAAAGGATTTGACCAAAAAATTCATTTTATATGACACATGCTCGAAGTTTGAATTCTGCCTGCACTAATTACTATGATGTGAAGCAAGTTAATTACCATGACTCATTTTTATAGTTGAAGACTTAATGATAACAACAATGATTAAACATTCTAAGTAGGTACAAACCAAAATATTACATACATTGTTTATTCTTCCACTGTCTGACACAGAGTTGCTTTAATACATGTATGCTTGAATGAAACGGACAAAACAGGCCAGGCATGGTGGCTCACACCTATAATCACAGCACTTTGGAAGGCTGAAGCAGGCAGATTGCTGGAGCCCAGGAGTTCAAGACCAGTCTGGGCGAGACTCCATCTCAATAAAAATAAAATAAAATTGATATAGACAAAATAAAATTCCAAGTTCAAAATACTTATTTTTTTCTTCTTGCATATACCATTATGATACTTTCCTACTTCTTAAATATGATTAATTGCAAAATCAGAGCATTTAATAAAAATTATATACATATATCTTAAATATTTTATTTTGACTTAAAACATTTAAATAAACATTCATTCCTCTGTATTTTGAGATAAAACTAACCTCCTTCTTAGAGACGGTGTTTGCTAAGTCTCATGCTGCCTTTCTTACAAAACCCCCTTCTGTAAGTATTACCCATTCATTCAGCTTTGGAACTTAAAGCGATTTATGAAACTAATTGATTAAATGATTCTTCTAGGTGTTTTCCCTGTCTTAACAGTTATCTCACCTATTCCAAATTCTGCAGTAGGTTGTTTTTTGTGTGTTTTATTTTGAGGGTAAGGGAAAGGCTTCATTTTTCTCAAGTCATTCCAAAGCATTCCATTTACTTTTCATAGAAAAATGTTTTTCACACTCATGTTTGTTGGTTTACATAATATTTAATTGAATTTCCTAATTATAGTTACAACTAGCATAAACAGATTCAGAATTGACTTTTGTTAAGCATACAGCTCCACTGGTAAGATCAAACATGAGCTGGCTTGCTGGAGGAAAGGCATAACTGATAAGCTGGGAAATCTGGTGATTTTACAGGGGGAATGGAAGGCATGGGGGAATCTGAGAAGGGGAGATTGGCAAAGAGTTCTGCTATGAAGAGGGGTTTCACAAATAAAACAAGGTGGAACAAGAAGTATGAAGGGGATTAGAGCAACACATTTTTTTCCAAGTTTACTGGGTAATTAAACTATGAAACCAAAGGATAATACAATGATAGAGCTAGAAAAGGCATTAGAGAACAGCTAATTCAATTCACCCACCATCTTCACCCACTACCATCATCTGCTAGCATTTGATATGTGAGAAAAGATGCTTAAGCTTAAAATGGAAAATTCTTTAACATTGCTCAACATTAAAAATGGAAGGCAAGGAGAGGGACAAATCTAGCTGAGATGGAACCTTAACTGTCCTTTCAAAAAAAAGGAATGGAGGCTTCAGGAAGAAATTCTGGACTGATGAGAAGCACTAGATTAGAAGACTTTCAGGTTCTCTTCAAGCATAAGTGGTCTATACCAAAGGATGGGTAGCCAGGGAATGGGAGGAGGATGAAAGAAAGAACACAGAAAAAAAATCCTTTCTTTTTTAAAAGTCAAGCATAAAACACACAAAAAATAGAGTAGCCTTTTGTTTTGTTTTGTTTTTGTTTTGAGACAGAGTCTCGCTCTGTCGCCAGGCTGGAGTGCAGTGGCGCCATCTCGGAGTAGCTTCTTCTATAGACAGCACCTCATGCTTCAGCAGACACTCCTATGCATGTGTCCCAGCTTGGGCAGATGGTCATCAGGGGTCTGCATTTTACACAGAAATGAATTTTAAGGTCTTATTAGGTTTTAAATATTATCAAGTGGCAAAGGGGCTGTATCCAATGTTAAGGTGATCTGTCCTGTGGCGTCTTTTTCATTGCTTTTCCAGGAAATAAGCAGAAGAAACCGAGAGAAAGGACTGAGATGAAGAGCTCTATTAATCTTGCCCATCCTCTGTCCAGTAACTGAGTCCAGAAATTCTGTGTGGGAATTGGGGCTAACCAAAGATTGAGACCTAAACATCCAATTTTGGCCACACAGAGCCTGTCTTTTTACCAAAGTGGAAAAATCTTCAACTAAAACACAGAGGACCAATTGACCTTGCTGAAAACAAGTTTGTAATTTCTCAAGGCTTTCCGAGTTTTAAAACTGTGTATGATTATTCCACGTGATAGCCTTGGAGACATTACCTTCATTAACATACTCTCTAATTCTTAAGTTGACCTTATTTTTTCATTTTCTCTGTGGGTTCCCTTCACCTCAACCTCCCTGTATCTTTAAGAAAGAGCAACACATTTCTGAAGTATGGTTTTTGGAAACCAACAATATCATGTCCAAATACCTAGAAAAATATAAATTGCATCAGTGTTCTTGGTCATATCTGTATTTATATGGCTTTTTCTAATGAAGATCACAAGCACCATCTGTAGAGTTTTCCCATCCTGTTCTCATTTTTTGGCAAGGGAGGAGAGTCCGTGTGTTGATGAACAAATGGGCACACCCGAACCATGTTGAAATGTGAAAGGGAAACCAGTGAGAAGTTCTGCTGGGGAAAACCTTTAGGACTCCTACCTACCAGGATGTGACTCACTTAGCAGTGGCACTCAAGACAAAGGAATCCCTCCGGATCTCTATGCCAGGCCTCTTGAAAGCAAACACAACTCTCAAAAGTGGCTTTCCAGGAAACTGAATGTGAACAGCAAGAGAAAATAGTATTTCTCATTACTTGCACATGTTTTTGCAAGTTGAATCAGGAAATCTCATTTTATAATATTGAGAATTGCTTATACAATAGGAGCCCTGAATTATATATCATATATAATTCTCCGATATATTATAGGATTAATTATATCATAGGAGCCCTGAAAGATGTCCCAGTATATATTCAAATGACAAACCAGCAAGAAAGTCAGACATGTCATCTTGCTTTCTTGCATTACTTTGATCATTATTTGTAATTATTTGCCGTAGTTATTTCTTATTATTGTCTGCATGCTCACTCAACTGTGCACTTGAAGGCAAGGGCCATTTGTGTTTTATTCTTGCCACATGCTAAGTTCCCTCCATGATGCCTGGTACATAGTGAATGCTCAATAAATGTGTATTGAATGAAGAAATAAGTTCCATCTATTTCTGAAAGATTCAGAACAAACCAGAGCTGCCACTCACTGCTGGTCCATTTCTTTAACCTAGTGTCAACCCACTCCACCTGAGACAATTAAAAGCCCCAGGAAAATTCAAGAAGATGCTTTCACTAGAAACTCTCAGGTCAAGGGAGTGTCCGGAAAAGACCACTGAAGCACCTCTGAGCTTGCACTGAATTTTGCTTATTGTTGGTTGGGAGTTCCTTACATTACAGCACTCCCTCTCTTTGAAAATTGTCTCTGTGAAGAGGTCAATGACTCTGGATGAGATGTTTCATTCTTCTCATCTGGTTTATCAACTCATATTAGGTCAAATCAGCCCAAACACTTGCCATGTTTCCCTAAGAAGTGAATGAAGTTACTTTAGTTAAAATGTTCAAATGCTTATGAAAAGGGCCATTCTTTATCTTTGCCACCCCTAATTCAAAAGGGTGTGCTGTTTCCCTAGCTTGGCATGCTTTTTCCAGGTCAGGGGGTTCCTGTGAGATTTCCTGAATTCTGCAAAGAGAGTTTGGAAAAAATTATTGTTTGGTTTACCACCTCCCCAAAGTCTGAAAATAGTCAGTGTTGATCCCTGTACCAAAAACAAACAAACCACCCCCTACACACAAATAACACAGTTTCTTCTGAGCGTGTGATTCCTGTAATTAGTGTGAAGAACTACTTCAGTGCTCCCTGGAAGACCTTTGGGGATCTAAAATACAAGATAGAATACCCAGTTGAAACTGTCCTTCCGAGTGGCACCCTTGTCCATGAAATCCTCTTTCCCCTACTGCACAGGCCTCTTCCTGCCAGTATGTATGGAAACTTCTGAACCCTGCCTGCTCCCTGAAATTTATCCCAGTACACCTGAAGAGATGTGGTTGTTTAATTTGCTTAATATTTTTTTAGATGTCATTCACCTATGAGAGTCAAGACTGCTGATCAATATGATGTTTAGACAAAATATCAACCTTACATTCGAGGAAACCTTTCCATGAATTGCAAGCTTATAGGAACAGGGGTCATATCTGACTCACCAGCATATTCCTGGTGCTTGACACCTAGAAGGCATTCAACATATATCTGTTGCATGAATGATGATAGGAATGACTGTTGTAATCATGTACCTTCACATATCACTGACTCTTCAGTATTTTCTTGGAATCAAAAAGTCTTAGAATAGGAAAATTGAAAGAGGTATCCTTTAGTCCCCAATACGAACACCCTACTTAGAAAATGTTAATCTCCCTATTTTCCCCTCCATGTTTCCAGGCTTCTTTACCTACTCTCTCTCCTTTTTTTTTTTTTAAACAATACTTGCATAATTTAGTATAAAGTATTATTTTTACTCCTCTAATTGGATTAACTCCATAAGGGCAGGATTTCTTGCCTCTTTTATTCAGAGTTGTATCCCAAGTGCCCAGAACAAAGCCTGACACATATGAAGGACTCAGTAATTATTTGTCAAATGAATAAATGAAAAGATAAATTTTTAGTATGCATCCCAGGCGTCAGAAGCACTGCAGGTGTTTTAAATCCCCAGGCCCAATCCCGCATCAGTGGAATAAGAATACTTAAGGATATGAATCCCAGGAATCTACATTTTTAACAGGTGATTTTGGTGTAGCTGTTCTGAGAACAACCAGTTAATCCAACTCACTCACCTAGAGATACTCCTGAAACCCAAGAAGACAGTGTCTTTCGGGTCACATGGTAATTCAGCAGTGCATCTAAGTGTTATAGTTCTATTTTGATGGGCTTTCTACTCCAGTCATCTTTGAGCCTGGATTTTACTTAATATGTAAAATCCAGCAGATAGCACTGCTATCTGCATTTCTGGTCTTTGAGATGGAGGCAAAAATTATGGCTTCTAAGCTTACTTTGTGGTAAATCTCATTAGGCTTAAGGTAATACAGGACTTTTTGAGTTAAATGATACTATTGCACATAAGAACAATGCTATTTTCATGCTAAGATGCCACTGTGTTCCTTTCTCCTTCTAGTTTCTGGACATCTCCATTAAGTGGACCACCCAGGAAACATTTCCTCCAAAGTACCTTCATTATGATCAAGAAACCTCTCATCAGCTGTTGTGTGACAAATGTCCTCCTGGTACCTACCTAAAACAACACTGTACAGCGAAGTGGAAGACCGTGTGTGCCCCTTGCCCTGACCACTACTACACAGACAGCTGGCACACCAGTGATGAGTGTCTATACTGCAGCCCCGTGTGCAAGGAGCTGCAGTACGTCAAGCAGGAGTGCAATCGCACCCACAACCGTGTGTGCGAATGCAAGGAAGGGCGCTACCTTGAGATAGAGTTCTGCTTGAAACATAGGAGCTGCCCTCCTGGATTTGGAGTGGTGCAAGCTGGTACGTGTCAATGTGCAGCAAAATTAATTAGGGTCGTGCAAAGTCAGATAATTGTGACAGTTTAGGAGAACACTTTTCTTCTGATGACATTCTAGGATAGCAAATTGCAAAGGTAATGGAACCTGCCAGGTAGGTACTATATGTCTGGACTGCTTCCAAAGGACCATTGCTCAGAGGAATACTTTGCCACTACAGGGCAATTTAGTGACAAATCTCAAATGCAGCAAATTGTTCTCTCATGAGATGCGTGATGGATTGTTTGTTTGTTTTTTGAAGAAACCAACTCGAGTTGCACTGCTGATAGTTGATCTATACCTCTGTGTTTCACTTCAGCATGGACACCTTCAAACTGCAGTGCTTTTTGACGAACATCAGAAATGTTAATTTATACCAAGAGAGTAATTATGCTGATATTAATGAGACTCCGGAGTGCTAACAATAAGCAGTTATAATTAATTATGTAAAAAATGAGAATGGTGAGGGGAATTGCATTTCATTATTAAAAACAAGGCTAGTTCTTCCTTTAGCATGGGAGCTGAGTGTCTGGGAGGATAAAGACTATAGCAGCATCTCTTCCATGAGCTTATTCTTTATCTTAGACAAGACAGATTGTCAAGCCAGGAGCAAGCACTTGTCTATAAACAAAATGCTTTCTCTTTTGCATCTTGAACAGCATAGGTTAGAGCTCATGTGTATTGAATCTTTTAAACCAGTAACCCACATTTTTTTCTACCACACTTGTGAAGCTTCAGTGCAGTCTATTAACTTTTCATAGCTTGAGAAAATTAAGAGTATCCACTTACTTAGATGGAGGAAGTAATCAGTATAGATTCTGATGACTCAATTTGAAGCAGTGTTTCTCAACTTCAGCCCTACTGATATTTTAAGAAATATCTGGATTCCTGGGCTGGGCTCCCTTTTGTGGACAGCTGTCCTGTGCATTGTAGAATTTTAGCAGCATCCCTGGACTTTAGCCACTAGATACCAATAACAGTAGTCTTTCCCCCATGCGACAACCAAAAATGTCTTCAG
Organism: Mandrillus leucophaeus; assembly: GCF_000951045.1. NCBI lineage: Eukaryota > Metazoa > Chordata > Mammalia > Primates > Cercopithecidae > Mandrillus > Mandrillus leucophaeus. The sequence goes on along the minus strand of NW_012101288.1, from coordinate 926,682 downwards.
ACATTGTCAAATGTTGTCAGATGGCAAAATCGCTCCTGGTTGAGAACAGGATCATCAGTGCTAAGTATTTGTAACTATTTTAACTCTCAAAACTTGTGATATACAAAGTCTAAATTATTAGATGACCAATATTTTAGGTTTAAAGGCATACAAATGAAACATATTCAAAAATCAAAATCTATTCAGTTTCTCAAATAGTGAATCTTATAAAATTAATCACAGAAGATGCAAATTACATCAGAGTCTCTTAAAATTCCTCTTGGTATGAGTATCTGAGGGAGAAATTGGTGTTATTTCCTACTTTTTATTGGATGGTACTTGGGACTCAAAAGCTAAGCTAAATCGTGTGTGTGTGGTGGGGGTGTGGAATCCCATCTGATAAAAGCAAATCCACGTAATTCATTCAGTAAGTTGTATATGTAGAAAAATTAAACGTGGGCTATGCAGCTTGGAAACTAGAAAATTTTGAAAAATAATGGAAATAACAAGGATCTTTCTTAAATAAGTATGAAAATCTGTTTGTAGAATGAAGCAAGCAGGCAACCAGAAGACTCAGAACAAAAGTACACATTTTACTCTGTGTACACTGGCACCACAGTGGGATTTATTTACCTCTCCCTCCCTAAAAACCCACACAGTGGTTCCTCTTGGGAAATAAGAGGTTTCCAGCCCAAAGAGAAGGAAAGACTATGCGGTGTTACTCTAAAAAGTATTTAATAACCGCTTTGTTGTTGCTGTTGCTGTTTTGAAATCAGATTGTCTCCTCTCCATATTTTATTTACTTCATTCTGTTAATTCCTGTGGAATTACTTATAGCAACCATGGCGAATTCTAAACTGTAAAGCCAAATTTCCCATCCTTATAATTTCACATTTTGCCTGCCAGGTTATAATTTTTATATTTCCACTGATAGTAATAAGGTAAAATCATTACTTAGATGGATAGATCTTTTTCATAAAAAGTACCATCAGTTATAAAGAGGGAAGTCATGTTCAGGAAGGTCATTAGATAAAGCTTCTGAATATATTATGAAACATTAGTTCTGTCATTCTTAGATTCTTTTTGTTAAATAACTTTAAAAGCTAACTTACCTAAAAGAAATATCTGACACATATGAACTTTTCATTAGGATGCACGACAGGTACGTATCTCAAGAATGACAAGATTCTTAGGCTCGGCACAGTGGCTCACACCTGTAATCTAAACACTTTGAGAGGCCAAGGCAGGCGGATCACCTGAGCTCAGGAGTTCAAGACCAGCCTGACCAACATGATGAAACCCTGTCTCTACTAAAAATACAAAAATTAGCCGGGCGTGGTGGTGCACGCCTGTAATCCTAGCTATTCAGGAGGCTGAGACAGGAGAATTGCTTAGAACCCTGGGGGCGGAGGTTGTGGTGAGCTGAGATCCCACTACTACACTCCAGTCTGGGTGACAGATAAGACTCTGTCCCCACTGCAGTCCCCCCTCCCTTTCCACCCAAAAAAGATTCTTCTTCATGCAGAACATAAGGCAGTCAACAAAGGGAGACCGGGGTCCAGGTGTCCAAGTCACTTATTTTCAGTAAATTAACAATGAAAGAACACCATGGAATCCCTGCCCAAATACCTCTGCTTATGATATTGTAGAATTCGGTGTAGAGTTGGATCCCATTTAAGGAGTAGGATGTAGCAGGAAAGTACTAAAAACAAACACACAAACAAAAAACTTCTCTTTGCTTTGTAACATGGTTCCTAAGATAATGTCAGTGTAACGCTGGAAATAACATTTAATATGTGAAGGTTTTAGGCTGTGGTTTCCCCTCCTGTTCTTTTTTTCTGCCAGCCCTTTGTCATTTTTACAGGTCAATGAATCATGTAGAAAGGTAAGAGACAGGAGATGAAACTAGAACCAATTCATTTTGCCCCCTTTTTATTTTCAGGTTTTGGTAAAAGATACAATGAGGTAGGAGGTTGACATTTTTTATAAATGAAGTTTAATAACTTCTGTAAGCTTTGATTTGTCTCTTTCAGATTTGTTATCTTGCATAAGCCAGAATTGGCCTATAAAATCTACATTTGAATATTGAAGTCTAAATCTGTTCAACTAGCTTACACTAGATGGAGATATTTTCATGTTCAGATACACTGGAATGTATGATCTAGCCATGTGTAATAGACTCAAGTGCTTGAAGGCATTTATTTTTAATAGCATCTTTAGTTGTTGACTGGTTTAAGTTTTTCTGCCAATGATTTCTTCAAATTTATCAAATATCTTTCCATCATGAAGTAAAATGCCCTTGCAGTCACCCTTCCTGAATTTTTAACGACTCTGCTCTTTTAAACAGTTTAAGCAAATAGTATATCATCTTCCGTTTACTATGTAACTTAACTGCAGGCTTATGCTTTTGAGTCAGCGACCAACTTTATTGCCACCTTCAAAAGTTTATTATAATGTTGTAAATTTTTACTTCTCAAGGTTAGCATACTTATGAGTTGCTTCACAATTAGGATTCAGGAAAGAAAGAACTTCAGTAGGAACTGATTGGAATTTAATGATGCAGCATTCAATGGGTACTAATTTCGAAGAATGATATTACAGCAGACACACAGCAGTTATCTTGATGACTTTCTAGGAATAACTGTATGAATAATATGGCTGACAACAAGCCCTTACTGCCACTCAGCAGAGGCTGGACTAATGAACACACCACCCTTCTTTCCTTTCCTCTAACATTTCATGAGCGTTTTGTAGGTAACAAGAAAACTGACTTGCATTTGTATTACAAGGAGAAGAAACTGCCAAAGGGGATGACGGTGGAAGTTTTGTTCTCTGTCTAATGAAGTGAAAAATGAAAATGCCTAGAGTTTTGTGCAACATAATAGTAGCAGTAAAAACCAAGTGAAAAGTCTTTCCAAAACTGTGTTAAGAGGGCATCTGCTGGGAAAGGATTTGAGGAGAAGGTACTAAATTGCTTGGTATTTTCTGTAGGAACCCCAGAGCGAAATACAGTTTGCAAAAGATGTCCAGATGGATTCTTCTCAAATGAGACGTCATCTAAAGCACCCTGTAGAAAACACACAAATTGCAGTGTCTTTGGTCTCCTGCTAACTCAGAAAGGAAATGCAACGCACGACAATATATGTTCTGGAAACAGTGAATCAACTCAAAAGTGTGGAATAGGTAATTACATTCCAAAATATGTCTTAGTACGATTTTATAGTATCATCTCTCTCTGAATTGAACATAAGGCCTCCGGCCACATTCTTGGTCAAACTCACATTTTCCCTTTCTTGAACCTTAACCAGCTAAGGCTATTCTTGGTGGATCACTGCTAAAGCTACAACTCGGAATCTCTCAAAAAGTCATCTTCTCACAGATAACACCTCAAAGCTTGACTTTCTCTCCTTTCACACTGAAATCAAATCTTACCCATACCCATGAGTGATGGGTAGTGTCAAGTTTGCCACTGAGATGGAATTAGGAGAGTCGAGTCCAAATTATAGAATTCAAGTTATATGTTATTACTTTCAAGATTGTCTGTATGATTAGCTAAAGTATAAATTGGCAACTAAGAAGCAAAGTGATATAAAAATGATGACAAATTAGGCCAGGTGTGGTGGCTCATGCCTGTAATCCCAACACTTTTGGGGGCCGAGGTGGGCAGATCACTTGAGGTCAGGAGTTCAGGATCAGCCTGACCAACATGGTAAAACCCCATCTCTACAAAAAATACAAAAATTAGCTTGGCATGATGGTAGGCACCTGTAGTACCAGCTACTCGGGGCTGAGGCAGTAGAATCGCTTGAACCCAGGAAGTGGAGGTTGCAGTGAGCTGAGATTGTACCATTGCACTCCAGTCTGGGAAACAGAGTGAGATTTCATCTCAAAAAAAAAAAAAAAAGATAAATTAGAAATGTGTACTTGGCTTTGTTATCTACGGTATTAGTGTATCTATTGCATGGAAGTTCCAAGATACTCTGGTTGTGTTAAGCTCTTCACTGGGTACAGGTCACTAATATTAAACTCAGGTTATTTGAATGCATTCCACGGTAGTGATGACAATTCATCAGGCTAGTGTGTGTGTTCACCTTGTCACTCCCACTGCTAGACTAATCTCAGACCTTCACTCAAAGACGCATCACACTAAAGATTATTTGCTTTTTTGTGTTTAATTAAGCAATGGTATAAACCAGCTTGACTCTGCCCAAACAGATTTTTTTACTACAAAGAAGTTTATGAAGCATAGGAACGTGAATTGATATATATATGAGATTCTAACCTAGTTCCAACATTGTTTCATTGTGTAATTGAAATCATACACAAGCCATTTAGCCTGTTTTCTTATCTAAAAAAAAAAAAAAAAGAAAGAAGGAAGGGGTATTAAAAGGAGTGATTAAATTTTAACATTCTCTTTAATTTAATTCATTTTTAATTTTACTTTTTTCATGTATTGCACACTTACTATGTGGTACTGTGCTATAGAGGCTTTAATATTTACAAAAACACTGTGGAAGTTGCTTCAGATGAATATAGGTAGTGGAACGGCAGAACTAGTATTCAAAGCCAGGTCTGATGAATCCAAAAACAAACCCTCATTACTCCCGTTTTCCGGGATATACTTACTCTACCCAGATGCTCTGGCCTTTGTAATGCCTATGTAAATAACATAGTTTTATGTTTGGTTATTTTCCTATGTAATGTCTACTTATATATCTGTATCTATCTCTTGCCTTATTTCCAAAGGTAAACTATATGTCTAGATGTGGGCATAAAATAACATAGTATTATTCCAAATTACTGTTCAAATTCCTTTAAGTCAGTGATAATATTTGTTTTGACATTAATCGTGAAGTTCCCCGTGGGTAGTAGGTAAACCTTTAACAGAATGTTAATATTTGTATTCTTTATAAGAATTTTTGGCTGTTACTTATTTACAGCAATATGTCATTCTAATTAGACATTTACTAAACTTTCTCTTGAAAACAATGCCCAAGAAAGAACATTAGAAGGCACATAAGCTTAGCTGGTCTCTGCCACTAAGACCAGCCAACAAAAGCTTGATTTATTCAAACTTTGCATTTTAGCATATTTTATCTTGGAAAATTCAATTGTGTTGGTTTTTTGTTTTTGTTGGTATTGAATAGACTTTCAGAAATCCAATTGTTGAGTAAATCTTCTTGGTTTTCTAACCTTTCTTTAGATGTTACCCTGTGTGAGGAGGCATTCTTCAGGTTTGCTGTTCCTACAAAGTTTACACCTAACTGGCTTAGTGTCTTGGTAGACAATTTGCCTGGCATCAAAGTAAATGCAGAGAGTGTAGAGAGGATAAAACGGCGACACAGCTCACAGGAACAGACTTTTCAGCTGCTGAAGTTATGGAAACATCAAAACAAAGACCAAGATATAGTCAAGAAGATCATCCAAGGTATGATAATCTAAAATATAAAGATCAATCTGAAAAAGTTTCCACCAACTGATAATGTAGATGTGATTCCAAAAATAGTTATACAAGGTTTTGTTCTCAACCCTGCTCCTCAGTTTCCTTGTAAAGTATGTTGAACACTCTAAGAGAAGAGAAATGCATTTGAAGGCAGGACCATATCTCAGGGAATCTGCTTTCAGATCCCTTAACTCTTCTGTGAGCAGTCCTTCTAGACTACCAAGGAGAAGCTCTATAACAACTTTGAATCTTACATTGCATCTCTACCAAGAAGCTCTGTCGTATTTACTTGGTAATTTTCTCCAGGTAGGCTCTAGGTAGCTTACAAATATCCTCTTATTAATCTTCATGATATGGCCTGTATTAAAATTATTTTAATAGCATATGTTATGAGAATTAATGAGATAAAGTCTGAAAAATGAGACTCTTGTAGGAAAAAGCTAAAGCAAAAAATTCTCACATGTTATAGGTTTATATAAAGATTCTCCATTAGAAATGGTGAGAGAGAGAAATAAAGAGAGATAGGGAGAGAAGTGGGAAAGAATCTGAAGAAAAGCAGTTTCATCCAGTGTGGACTGTAAGTTTTAGGACACATGATGGAAAGAGTTCTAACTTCAGTAAGCATTGGGAGGACATGCTAGAAGAAAAAGGAGGGAGGGTTTCCATAATGCAGACAGGGTCAATGAGAAATTAATTCTGGTCCTCACCAGTAGTTAAGTGACTGTATAGTCTTGCACTACCCTAACAAACTTCAAGTGTCTGAATCCAAGGTAACAGATTTTATGAGACCGACATCTTTGAGAGCTGAATGCTTTTGTTCATGCAAAGAGTAAACCTTTATTCTGTTTTAGGCAAACCAAAAGTATTCTTTGAACGTATAATTAGCCCTGAAGCCAAAAGAAAAGAGAAAATCAGAGACTGTTAGAATTGGAAGCGACCAAATTCCCTATGTTATAAATGAGGATATTTTAACGCAGAAAGATGAACTGATTTGCCTTAGGGCTCACAGATACTAAATGACTCATGTCATTAATAGAAATGTTATTTCTTCCCTCTTAGGTTTGTACCCTAGCTTATTACTGAAATATTCTCTAGGCTGTGTGTCTCCTTTAGTTCCTTGACCTCATGTCTTTGGGTTTTCAGATATCCTCCTCATGGAGGTAGTCCTCTGGTGCTATGTGTATTCTTTAAAGACTAGTTAGAGCAATGAACTTATTAACTAGCTCCTACGAATGAAACTTTATATTACAAAGCAGCTAACTTGAATACTTTTCTTTTTTTCTGAAATGTTATGGTTTTAATTTCTCAAACTTTTTCTTAGAAAACTGAGAGTGATGTATCTTATTTTCTACTGTTAATTTTCAAACTCAGGGGCTTCTTCCAAAGTTTCATTGGATGCCAAGAATATATAGCATATTATCCTATTATAACAAAAAATATTTATCTCAGTTCTTAGAAATAAATGGTGTCACTTAACCCCCCCTCAAAAAAAGAAAAGGTTATCATTAAAATATAATTATGAAATTCTGTGAGAACCTTTTGCCTCAGGCTGGTTTTATGATGGTATTGGATGAATATAAATGATGTGAATACTTCTTTGGGCTTTTGCTTTATGCAGATATTGACCTCTGTGAAAACAGTGTGCAGCGGCACATTGGACATGCTAACCTCACCTTCGAGCAGCTTCGTAGCTTGATGGAAAGCTTACCTGGAAAGAAAGTGGGAGCAGAAGACATCGAGAAAACAACAAAGGCATGCAAACCCAGTGACCAGATCCTGAAGCTGCTCAGCTTATGGAGAATAAAAAATGGCGACCAAGACACCTTGAAGGGCCTAATGCACGCACTAAAGCACTCGAAGACGTACCACTTTCCCAAAACTGTCACTCAGAGCCTGAAGAAGACCATCCGGTTCCTTCACAGCTTCACAATGTACAAATTGTATCAGAAGTTATTTTTAGAAATGATAGGGAACCAGGTCCAATCAGTAAAAATAAGCTGCTTATAACTGGAAATGGCCATTGAGCTGTTTCCTCACAATTGGCCAGATCCCATGGATGAGTAAACTGTTTCTCAGGCATTTGAGGCGTTCGGTGATATCTTTCTCATTACCAATGACTAATTTTGCCACAGGGTACTAAAAGAAACTATGATGTGGAGAAAGAACTAACATCTCCTCCAATAAACCCCAAATGGTTTATCTAACTGTCAGATCTGGTCCGTTATCTACTGACTATATTTTGCCTTATTACTGCTTGCAGTAATTTAACTGGAAATTAAAAAAAAAATTAGACTCCATTGTGCCTTACTAAATATGGGAATGTCTAACTTAAATAGCTTTGAGAGTTCAGCTATGCTAGAGGCTTTTATTAGAAAGCCATATTTTTTTCTGTAAAAGTTACTAATATATCTGTAACACTATTACAGTATTGCTATTTATATTCATTCAGATATAAGATTTGTACATATCATCCTATAAAGAAATGGTATGACTTAATTTTAGAAAAAATTATATTCTGTTTATTATGACAAATGAAAGAGATAAAAATATATTTTTAATGGAAAGTTTGTAGCATTTTTCTAATAGGTACTGCCATTTTTTTCTGTGTGGAGTATTTTTATAATTTTATCTGTATAAGCTGTAATATCATTTTATAGAAAATGCATTATTTAGTCAATTGTTTAATGTTGGAAAAACGTATGAAATATAAATTATCTGAATATTAGATGCTCTGAGAAATTGAATGTACCTTATTTAAAAGATTTTTTGGTTTTATAACTATATAAATGACATTATTAAAGTTTTCAAATTATTTTTTATTGCTTTTTCTATTGCTTTTATTTGAATGGGACATTAATGGGTCTGAGCTTTCATAATATCCCTGTTATCACCAGGAACATCTGGGAAGTGTTAAACATGCAGATTCCTGGACTAATTTGTTGAAAAACTCTGGCAATGAGAACAGAAACTTGCATTTTTAACAAGTTCCAAAGTAATTCGTATTACACTAAAACTGGAGAACTTCTGAAGTCAGCCTTAGATTACAGATAGTGCAAGCCACTTATAACTGCTGCCACTAACCCTGAGACACCAAGCTATGTAAGCTATTTTGGTAGCAAATAAGAGAAACTAGCACTATTAAGTTTAAGAAAAAAAAAAAAAATTGGAAGAGTAGTATATTGACTGAGTTGAATGGTGGTCGCCCAAAAGATATTTTCAAAATTCGCAGAAGCTGTGAACATTTCCTTATTTAGAAAAAGTGTCATTTTAATTAAGTTGAAGATCTTTAGATGAAGAAAGCATTTTGGGTTATTCAGGTGGGCCATAAATCCAATGACAAGTGTCTTTATGAGACACACAGAGCAGACAAACAGAAGAAAAGATGATGTGAAGACAGAGGCGGAGGTGGAAGTCACATAGCTGCAAGTCGAGGAAGCTAACAGCAGCCAGTAACGGGCTGCCCTCACTCTGCTGGAGCCTCTGTAGGGAGTGGGGCTCTGCTGACATCTGGATTTTGCAATTCTGGTCACCAGAACTGTCAGAGAATAACTTTCTATCGTTTGAAACCATGCGGTCTGTGGTAATTTGCTGCAGCAGCCACAGGACACTAACAAAGATGGCATCCAAGCTTTAAAAAGAGCAGAATCAATTTTTGTGTGTGGCAGGGGGCCGGGGCGTGTTGGCTCAAAATTTTTTACTTTCAGAGCTGGCAACAGTTGCTTAGCAATGCTAGCTAAGCTGATACAATCTGAAGGCCATCCCACCTTTATCTTTAGGCATTTGGCCAGCAGAATCTCTTGCAAACAAGATCACAGACCATTTGGTATCTGTCTCAAGGAGTGTGTGGGAAGAGGTCCTCTCCCCCATATACTTTTCCAAACAAGATTGTTTTATAGCCAAATGCAACTCAAACCCGTAACATAGCAATTAGTCACCTTCAATATCACCGGTTCCCCCTATCCCCAGAAGAAGAAGTTGAAGTAAGAGGGGAGAGACTGTTGTAAGAAAAATCTAGCTATGCCTCAATGAGGCAATGACGGTAAGGAGGCTGGCACCAGAGGATGGAGACAAGTAGGCGCAAAACAGGCCTCTCTAGAACTCTGGGTCCTTTGGGGCAGAAGGTCTAACTCTTCCTCCTAGTCAAACATCTTTGTATCTTTTAGTTCCAAATTCCCAGGAAGGAGACTCTAACAATCTTAGGTTGATTGATGTAAAGGCATGGCCATTGAGTGTCTGTCCTTGTTTATCAGTTGTACTTCCCGAGAAGAAGATATCATTGTGAATGGGGCCCAGAAATTACTTCCTATCCGTTCCTAGTGTATTATTGCCTTCCTCACTTTACTATGACTTAGAATTTAGAGTTGACACAGGCCATCCCTGTGAAAGCAGATTTGTGAAATTAGATCAGTTATGGCCACCTTGATAGAAGAGTATGTCTAGGTAAATATCACACAGACTCATAAACCTGGAAAAATGAAAAGTGAAAGTGAAGTCAAGAGGCTCTAACCTGGGTAACAGCCTCCCAATGTTGCAATACTGGACATGACAAAAGTGGTGGAAATTACATGCTGATAGTAGAAGCAGAAGGCCAAGAGTTAACTATTAGGCCTCATTTTCCCTTCAGCAGCTCCAGTTCTTCCCTCAAAGTTCTTTGCAGAAAATGAAATGGCCTACGCAACTCCACAAAGTTTAAGAAAAGTTTGAAAATTCATGGCATCAAGGCTAAATTATTCAAATGCTTCTTTGATCGGCCTCCCTGCCTGCTCCTTTGGGTTCGGTTTACCTTGAACTTCTCTTTCAAGGGAGATAAAATTTGTAAATATCATACCAGTGCTTTTTTTGTTTTGTTTTGTTTTTGTTTTTGTTTTTGAGATGGAGCCTTGCTCTGTCACCAGGCTGGAGTGCAGTGGCACGATCTTGGCTCACTTCAACCTCCGCCTCCTGGGTTCAAGCGATTCCCCTGCCTCAGCCTCCTGAGTAGCTGGGACTACAGGCACGTGCCACCACTCCTGGCTAATTTTTTGTATTTTAGTAGAGACGGGATTTCACCACGTTGGCTAGGATGGTCTTGATCTCCCGACCTCGTGATTTGTCCGCTTCGGCCTCCTAAAATGCTGGGATTACAGGCGTGAGTCACCGTGCCTGGCCTATATATATATATTTTTTTTAAATTTAATTCTGAATTCATTTTGGATTTACAGAATCACTGAAAAGATAGTAAGTAGTTTTCTAGTATACCCTTCACCTGGCCTCCTCTAAAATTATCATTTTTCATAACCATTATTCACTTATTAAAAAATATTCTTAGTCTGATACTATTAACTAAACTGCCAACTTTACTGAGATTTTCCCAGTGTTTCCAGTGGTATTCATCTTCTGTTTCAAGACCAAATAAAGAGCCCATGTTGCATTTCGTTATCATCTCTTCTTAGTCTCCTGTGATCTGTGACAGTTTTTCAGTCTATGTTGTCTTTCCTCAACTTGGCACTTTTTGAAGAGAAGCGGTCAGTTCTTTTGTAAAATATCCTTCAATTTGTGTATTTGTGATGTTTTCTCACGAATAGACTGAGATTATGAGTTTGGGAAAGAATATTGTGAAATCCATAACTCTTCTCATTGCATCTGATCGGGAGCCAACCATATCAGCATGACTAATTACTGTTGATGTTAATTTAAACGTGATGACTTGGTTAAAATGGCTTTGCCAGGTTTTTCCACCGTAAAGTTACTATTTTTCCCTTTGTATACTCTATTCATTAGAATTATTTGTTAGATCATTAGATCTAGCCCACACTCAAGGAAAGGAGAATTAAACTCTTCATATTGGAGAAGGAGATACCAAGGAATTTGCGTTAATGTATTAAAACTACCACAGATTTAGTCACTTTAGGGAAGAGAGTCTTGGAGGCTCTGAAAATACCATTTCTCAAAGATTCTTCCACTAATTTTAGCATTCATCAATCAATCTTGCCTGCAGCAACTATTATTGTGAATTTCTAACGGCGATTTTCTTATTTCCCTCATGCCCCCTACATTTAAGTGCTTTCATTCTCTTCTGCCTATTTGTGTCAATCATTTATTTATATGCTTATGGACTCAAGAAAATTAACGTTATTCTTTGGATTATATTCCAATAATATCACTATTTATGTTGCTCAAATTGTTTCAGCTTTGGCCATTGACTCTTGTGCCCTTTCAATATGGCCCTCCCCATCCTTATTTTCTTGGGCATTTCGTGTTTTCTGACACTAGTAGATTCTCCATGCTCATCTTGCATTTCTTCTTCCCTAACTCTAGAACCAAGCATTTTTCTTTTTATTCTAAAATGGTATTTTAAAAACCACAATCCAGGTGCTAGGTGTGCTCTTTGCTACTGAGGTATCACTACTTCTAGGCCATCTCAGTAGACAGAGCTAATAAATAATATGTATGTTAACCCATGTATGTTTACACATACTTATTTCTATATCTATATACATATATATTCTATGTAATACACACAGCTATATAAGTCACTGGGTTCATTCCAGCCTTCACTCTCCTTCTTCCTGATTTTTTGTGTCATCCTTCTGAGAGTAACATGGCTCACATTATATGTAATTTATTTATTTGTTAACCACAAATGCATGTAAAGTATTTTCAGATTTTCTAACAGGTATCTCTGTGAGAAACAAATTTATCAACTAGAATACAGTATTATTTTACAGTTCTTTTCATCTTCAGCATTACAGTATGCATTCAAAACGTTTTTCAAAGTCACTTGGGCCAGCTCTTTTGTCCTCACCCCTTCTGTGAAGTTATGTCATATATTGAAATAGTTACATTTAATTCTTACAGTCTACATTCTATCCTGGAGAATCCCCCTATAACCTGAATGATTTTTTAAATTTGCATACAATTAAATACTTTTTGTGGCAAACCAAAGGTTTTGACAACAGCATAAAATCATGTATTCTCCAACATATTGCCATACATCACAGTTCCATTACCCTAACAAGGTCTCTGGGTAGCTCCTTTGTAGTTAGTCTGTGCCCCCTCTATCAACTTCTAGCAATCACTGAACTGTTTCCCATTCTTATAATTTTGCCTTTTCTAAAATGTTACATAAACTGAATCATACAATATATTGCCATTTTTTGTGACTATTTTCACATAGCAAAATGCATTAGAGATTCCATTCATATTGCTATGTGAATTAATAGTTTGCTCTTTTGTCTTTCTGAGTAACATTCTATTAGATGACCATTGTTTTGGTTTTCCATTCACCTGTTGAAGTAGATCGTAGTTATTTGCTATTTGAGATGATTATGAATAAAGTTACTATCAATTTTGCACACTAATTTTTATGTGAACATAAATTTTCAACCCACTTGGGTAAATACCAAGGAATGAGATTGGTGGGTTATATGATAAGTTTATGTTTAACTATAAGAAACTGCCAAACTCTTTTCCAATTTGGCTATACTATTTTGCTTTTCCTCCAACAATAAACGAGAATTTTTATTGTTTTACATTCTTGCCGGAACCTCATTTTGTCAGGTTTTATTATTTATTTTTTAGCCATTCTTACATTGTTTCGTGGGATCTTATTGTACTCCTAATTTGCATTTGTCTAATGACTAATTGAATTAGTTTACTGGGGCTGCCATAATAAAATACCACAGACTGGGGGCTGAAACAACAGAAATTTACTTCCCACATTTCTGGAGGCCAGAAGTTCAAGGTCATTGTTCCTTCAGGCTTGGTTTCCGGCGGAGCCTCTTTTCCTGGTTTCTAGATGGCTGCCTTCGCATTGTGTCTGCACATGGCCTTTCCTCTGTGCACATGCAGAGGGAGATCTTTCCTGTCTCTTTCTCGTAAGAACACCAGTACTATGTGATTAGGATCCCACCCTTATGACTTCATTTAAAATTAATTATCTCCATATAACCTCCATCTCCAAATACATGATGAGGGTTAGGGTTTTAACATATAAATTTTGAGGACAGTTTATTATATAATACTAATAATGTTGAGCATCTTTTCATGTTTATTTGCCATCTATATATCTTCTTTGGTGAAATGTCAGTCAAGATCTTTTGCCCATTTTTTAAGTTATATTGTTTATTTTCTTCTAATTGTTGAGTTTTAAGAGTACTTTGCATATTCTGGGTACAAGACTTTCAAGTGTGCAATTTACAAACATAGTTGCTTAATCTGGGGCTTACCTTTTAATACTCTTACTGTGTGTTCTACAGAGCAAAAGTTTTAGATGTTGGTACAGTTGATCTTTCTCTTAATGAATTGTGCTTTTGGTGTCATATCTACATACTCATCAACAGATGCACAGATTTCCTTCTGTTTTTCTCATAGCTTCACATTTCAAATATAGGTATAGGATCCATTTTGAGTTAATTTTTGCACAATATATGTTGACATTCTTCTCTTTTCTTTTTGCATATGGACGACCCATTGTTTCAGTGTGATTTGTTGAAAAGGTTAGCATTTCTTCATTGAATTGCCTTTGCATTTTTGTCAAAAACTGGTTGAAATGTTTGTGCGGGGATATTTCTGGGTTCTGTATTCTGTTCCATTAACTTAGTAAGTCTATATTTTTCACCAGTGCCACACTATCTTAATTACACTTGCTTTATAGTAAGTCTTGAAGGTATTTAGTGGTTGCTTGGTTACTTGGGAATGTGTTGGTTTTACTTGCCTTTTAGTATGCCTCATAATTTTGTTGTTGTTGTTAAAAGTTTGGCAGGTTAGGAAAGTCTGGGAGATGTTTTTTATACCTGGCAATGGGCATGCCTTTCTTTCCTCCTTCTAGAACCTTAATGGAGGGCTTTGCCTTAATCCAAGTGAAAATTGGACAGGTTTTATGATTTTGTTGTTGTTGCTATGGTTATACTCAGTGAACTACAGATTTCAAATTCCTATAGATAGCTTATTTCTAGGGTGGTGGATATATACCAGAGCAATGTTTGCTTGATTCTGAGTCTTAGGTCTACCTTTAAACTGTGCATCGAAGAGGTTCTCTTTGTACGTTCTTGTTCTTCTCCTATCCCTCTCTCAATGGCATTACGCTGTTACTTGTTATTCGAAGCTTCTTAGCTTCACAGTAAAGGGTGTCAGGTACAGTCTCTGTTGTTCTCATTAAGGTTAAGTATGTCTGTTTCCCTGGGATGCGTGGCCTTCTCAGCTCTCCTGCCTTTCTCTTGGCTATATTTGTTGGCTCCGCACTTAATCTGGCCGCTCTTCCTAGGAATACACTTCTATTTCCTCCATCCTGTTCCCTTTCCTCAGCTGCAATGAGTGGTCACCAATATCCTAAAGTCAGTAGTTTTGCTTTCCCTCCATAAACACTTTTGAGTGATATTTGTTGCTCTCATGCAGGGCGACTGCTCTCCAAGATTGCATGACTCTTTCTGATCTTTATTTTGAGGGCTTAATGGGTTAATGGAGAAAGATCCTGCAAAAGGCTACAGATTCCCACATTTTTTCTAACACCCAGGGATATCTACGCTGTTCCACCAACCCACACTAGGCCTATATTGATTTTTCAGCTAGTCTACTGAATTCTTCCTACTGGTGTCCAGTTGTATCAACCTCAGATAGGTACTCATTTGTACCTCCTCTCTCCCCAGAGTCACTGTCCCTTAGATTTGGGGCCTGTTATTTGTTCTGTGACCTCAGTTCTCCAATGAGTTTTTGAAAGTCATGATTTTGAACTTGAATTTGATCTTTTCTGTCATTAGTTTTGGAACATCACTAATATTTGCTGTCTACATTTTCCAGTTTTATACATACCAGGGTGGGAGCCAGAACATATCAAGTCAATTTCATTGTTTAAAGACTTGATGTAAAAGATTGATTTGGAGTTAAAATTATTTCCATGAGTCCAGATCTACTGTGTCCCCTTGTTCATCTAGAAACCTATGCAAGTTGTGAAATATTTTGTAGATTAATATTACAGTCTAAAATATCAAAACTAAGAAACAATATTGAAGTCTTTATTCTAGATGTGTTAGCAAAACATTTTATGAAGTCCACTAAAACTTTTTATTTGTTATTTTCATTATCTTATTCAATAGACTAGCTTCAGTTTTTGATTCATACATTGAAAATCTCATTTGTTAATTATTGAAAAGAAAAGGTTTTTGAGTACTCAAGACAATGTAGTTCTAAGCAAGAGATACAGTTGCAAATCACTACTACATCCAAGAGTATTGAGTTTTAGGTTGTTTTAATTTGTAATGTGTAAAATTATTCTCAAACAGAAATTATTTGCAAATGGGCATAGAGATGATTTTGTGTGTGAGAGTGTGAGGGAGCGAGACAGCGAGAGAGCGAGCGCTCTGATAGGAGAGAATTCTAAGACCTTCTTTACCAATGTGGAGCTCTATAGCCCTGGAAATATCTCCTTTCTAAAATACTTAGTACCTTCAGAGTTGTTTCCTGAATTAATGCCTAAACTCAATCTGAGGGACAAACTTGTACTATTCTCTTACCTTGATCAAGGGTTCCCAATGGCTACTATTTGTTCAATTAGTGTAATTCCAATTGCTGGTGTTGAATACAACTAGGCTCCAATTTTTATGACTTCCTTGCTGTTATGTTTCAAATTTCTCTTTCCCAAACTAGGAAATTATAAAACACGGATTTAACCTTAATAATAGCCAGCAGCAATTCTCTCTCTACCTGAGTTTAAATATATCTGTTCTGAAGATGGTTATAATCTAGCTGGGGAAACAGGATATACACATGAAAGAATGTTTACTAATACCAGATGGTATGTGCTTAGTGCCAATTGAGTTGTATAAACAGGACACAGTCATCAAATGTCATCTCTGAACCTTAGGACAGACCAAGAAGCAGTAACTTCAGCTAGGTTTTGTAGGAAAAATATATGTAACATGTTGGGGAAACACTGGTTAGATCCATGTGGTTTGTGTAAAAATTCAGTAAGGGCTGGGTGCAGTGGCTCACGCCTGTAATCCCAGCACTTTGGGAAGCCGAGGCGGGTGGATCACAAGGTCAGGAGTTGGAAACCAGCCTGGCCAACATGGTGAAACCCCGTCTCTACTAAAAATACAAAAATTGCAGGGCGTGGTGGTAGGTGCCTGTAATCCCAGCTACTTGGGAGTCTGAGGCAGGGTAATCACTTGAACCCAGGAGACAGAAGTTGCAGTGAGCCGAGATCACACCATTGTACTCCCGCCTGGGCAACAAGAGCAAAACTCTGTCTCAGAAAGAAAAAAAAAATTCAATGACTAGTATAAAATAAGCTTGTAGAAGCTGATTGATAATACACTGCGGGTTGTAGTAGATAAAAGTAATTGCTTTATCTATCCAGAAACCTTCATTTCTGTTTGCTAAATACCTTTGTCTTTTAATAAACTGTTCTCTCACATCCTCTCAACTTATCCATATATTTCCAATGCGGACTGATAATTCTCAACCTTACCCCAACTCTAACCCAAGATATTCAATCAGAGACCTTTCTTAGGATCTGTACATTTGGAATTATTTAAAAATGATTTTTTTTTCTGTTTAATGAAAAGATGTAAAGATGTTCAACCTAAAGATGCCAGAGCGAAAGAAAGAGAAATCTAAAACTAGGGAGAAGAGACAGGCAAAGAATCCTAATGTTCAGGCCCTTGGTTCTAGCCATATCTTTTCTTCCACATTTTTAGTTTTGTGAATCATTTTGAATTTGTCTTTTTACCCAAGACAGTTTCTGTCCCTCTCTTGTAAACAAGAGTCCTGACTAATATATGGAGTACATAAGAAGGCCTTGAATGTCAGACACAGATCTTTGGGTTTGAGGAGCTAACTGTCATGATTTGTGAGGTGCTATCCACCTGAGAATCTTTAATTCTATAATATTTATCTATAAACACAATGGGAACTATTGAAGTTGATATTAGTTGTAAAGCAGCTTTTCTGAAAGATTCTTTTGGCACAGGGATGTCGAATGGATCGGAGCAGAAATAAGCTGGAGACAATTAAAACAGGTGGTTGACTATTAGAGCTGTCATGAGTAAACAGACAACTCAGACTGGAGGTGGAAGCACAGAGTGGAAAGGAAGGGTCAGATTAAACAGCCATTAATCTTTCCAGAAGAGTCATAAGAGGAGCAATTTCATCACTGGGCATTTGGTTGTGACTAATGGATTGAGACTTCTGTCTTTTTCCAAGTATTTAATAGAAAATAAATCTTCCATTTCCTTGTGTTTTCTTGAGTCTTTTCCCAGGGAAATATACCTCATCTTTTGAAACACAAAGGCTTAAGTCATATTTCCACAAAAATCCTTCTAACTAAAACAAAGATGTCTTCCAAATTGACATTTCTATAGCAATTTTGGTTTTTTATGACTCACTGACTTCAGACATTTCGAGGTAAACAGGGCAAATCATGCATAAAACCTGTATCATTTTCATGGAATAATAGGTTTCTAAGAGATAATGAGGTCATCTGTTCATTCCTCCTACTTTGCTCCAGCCATACCCAAAACCATGTTCGAGGGTGGTAACTTTGGATTTAACAATTTTAAATATCTTATTACTATATTGATTCCATACACACACACACAAGCACTCAGATGTGCACAGAGAGACAGACAGAGAGAGAGAAACAGAGCGTGTGTGCTGGTGGAACCCATAGCTCTTACTCTGGAATTGGGACTGGGAAAAAATGGCTTCCTAACTAGTAAAAACTTCCACTCTCTTGAAATTTTACAGCATGGCATGGGAGATGTTAGCCCAGTTCTAGCTAAAACTAGCCCAGTGTTTTTCAAACTTAACTGATCATATGAATCATTTGGGATGTTTGTTCAAGAGGTTACTAGTTTGTCTTCCAAGCTGATTTTGATTCTGTGGGTCAGAAGTGGGTTGCTGGGATTCTCACTGGGCAATTTCAGGAACTATCATTTTGCATTATCTTTAAGGATCCAGATAAATCTGCAAGAAATTAAATTACACATCTAGCAGTAGAACTTAGAACCCATCAGTCCAACTAAGATTCATTTGACTCTGCACTTCTCTTAATAAAGGTGGTGAAAAACTAGTCTTTCCTATTTGGGTGTATGCATCTATTGTTGCACTTTATAATCTGACATTGTACTCATCAGTTTACCTGATACCATGTTATTTCCATTACCATACTTTTGGTATTTAACCAAAAGTTAAATATACCAACAGTATATGGTATATAACTTTGATTAAATGCCAAGGTTACCATTGGTATATAACCATTACCATACTTTTGGTATGGTAATGAAAATAATCATCATCACATCATTTATTCAATGCTTTCCTTGTAGCCCCATATTCTGGGCCCAGCTAGATTCCTAGAAAGCAATGTTTTATAAAGTCAAAAAATAAGAGATTACTGATTCATCTTGTACTGATTTGCTATTGCTCCCTCATTGACTTTGGTACTCATAGTAAATGTCATTTATTGAGAACTTGCAAGGTGCACAGCCCTACACTTAAGACAATTATAGACATCATCTTATTAAATCTCAATGACCCAATTAGCTGACTCTCCCTGACCTCCACTGCTCATTTATTACATCATTATCACTTCATTAAATCCTAACAGCTTCAGCATCTGACTTCCCCTGACATCCACCACCCATTTATTGGGACTTGTACACCTGTTTACTGCTTAGACTGGGCACAACATTTGCCTAATCTCTTAGTCTCAACCATCTCAAGTTTTATATATACTACCAATTATCTATTTTGATTATACCTTTGGATTTAAGCTTCAGAAGTCAAGTATAAGCCCTGAAATGTGAAGACATCAAGAGTCAAAAGAGAAAAAGTAAAAATTCTGAAAAACAGAAATCTACTAGCCAGGATTCCAGGAGTAATGGTTTTAAATGTAATATAAATCTGCTATTTGTGGGGTCTGGGTCAGATTTTTCTCTCTAGCCAAAAGAATATATCACTCAAAAGGATATGCCTTGGATGGTGACAAGACGTTCTCTGCCATTAAGCACTTGTGGCAAGGAAAGTCTCCAGGATTTGCTCATTAAGAGGAGATGGCAAAAGAAGCAAACCTTGCTGAAACCTCCAGAATAAATTTCAGTTAAACCCAAACCCTGAATTTGAAACTAGCTATTAAACAGCAACAACAACAAAAAAAACCCTTAAAGCCAGCAGACTGGCACTTTAGTGTATCTAGTACTATATTATTTACAAACAATTTGAAAATAAGCTCTGTTGACTAAGCTATATTTAAAGAATAAAAAATGTCATAATAAATTGTCTAGAAAAAATAAAATCGGATAGAGCCTGAGAATAAAAAGAAAACAGGAGCAGATTCCACCTAGAAATAAGTTACAGTCTTTCAAAAATGGCTTCAGAGTAAGACATTTGTTTTCAAATCCTGTCTCTTCTCTTAAATAGTATGGCTTGGGCAGGTCACTTGATTACTTTGGGACTCAGTCTCCCTATCTGCCTAATAGGTGGAATAAAACCTCAAAAGCCTATTTGGACATTCCCTACAAGTTTCTATCACAGTATTTCATAGTTAAAGCATGTATTAACATTTCTTCACAAGAGATAAATTCGCAAAAGAGATGGTGCCCAACCATTTCATGTAATCATTTTGAGGGTGATGATTCAGGAGCATTCCTCAAGATAACTATGCCAGTTATTTGGTTCACAGCTGTAACCACCTCACCACAAAGTGGAAGAAAGGCAAGTAAGGAGAGGAAAGCTGAGGATACAAGGACAAATCCAAGGGCCTGGCTGTCGTTCTGGGCTTCAGACTTGTTTGGTCTCTTTGGAAAAATCACTTACGTATATAGTATGACTCTTGCAATGGTGCCATTGAGATCATTCACCAAACACCTGTAGCTCAGCTAGTCAGTGACAAATGTGGTGCCAAGCTGATGCAGGCATTGCAGAGATGTTTTCTCTTCACATACATGGCAGAGATTACAAATTCTTCAATTACTGTAAAATTCTTCTTAGAACAAAACTCTCTAACAGCCACCGACTTTTGAGAGGATGAGTTAGCATATCCCCCAAAGTCAGAGAGTTCGCTGAAAGCTCAGTGAAGCCACATCAATCACTTTGACTCCCTTCTGATAAATCTGGATAAAAGAATCTCTCTCAGAAAGAACCATTGCAATTGGAAATAAAGGACAGCAGAAAATAACATTCTTTGTGCATCTCTTATGTACCAAGAGCTTACCTTTTTATGTTCATCCTCTTAACAGCTTTACAAATTAGGCATTAATATTCTCATTTTAGGATAAGTGGCTACGATCCAAAAAGAATAAGTTACATGCCCGCTATTTCATAGCAAGTAACTGACAAGGACAGAATCTGAACTCATTTCTGTCTTTAAAACCCCTGATATTTTATTCCATCACACTGGGCCAAAAAGTCATTGTGGAAGTCAGAGAGAGGTCAATCAGAAATCAAGAAGTGAATATTTAAAAGTTGCATTTAATTTTCTCTGATTTTTTTTTTGCCTCAGTATTAAGTGGAAACTGGTTTCACATAACCGCCTTTTGCCTACAGACAGGAATTAACGTCATCTTAACGTCCACCTATTCTGTTTCCACCCCAAAGTGAGTGAACTAAAATTTAATTGACAGTAACTAGTCAGAGTATGTGCAGATCTCCCAGGTAAGGGCAAAATGCTTCACAGGACTGCCCGCACTTCAGATGCCAGCCACAAGTTTCAGAAGGTCCCCTGGCCACCACGGTTTTGACTGGCCACAAATTGGGGGTTCCCACAATTCCATCAGGTTTGATAATTCATGAGAATGATTACAGACCTCAGAACAGCATTATACTTGTGATTACAATTCTATTGTAAAGGATATCCATAGCGGTAAGATCCGGGAGGCTCCCAGATGTAAAGCTTCCATACCCTATTCCTATAGAATCAGCATATTACCTCCACAGCACAGCAATAATGTGTTCACCAACCAGGAAGCTACACCTTTTAGTTATTATTGGAGTTTCATTACATGAGCATGATTAAGTCATTGACCACATGATTGAATTCAATTTCCAGTCCTCTCTTTCCCCAGAAGTCAGGCCAACTCAGAGTTCCAATACTCTAATCAACATCATTGGTCTTTCTGCTGACCAGTCCCTGTTCAAAATCATCTACGGGTCTATCATAAGTTATCTTATTAGCATAACAAAGACACTCTTCATCACCTGGGATGGTCCAAGGATTTAGAGTCTCCCTTCCAGAAACCAGGGACAGAGGCCAGGCAAACCTTTTATTACGTAAAAGATTTTTATTATTACCTTACACCACCTGACCACCCCCACCACCCAAACTTCTTACCTTCTCCAACACTCCCAGTTCTGTCAGGGACACCACCAAACATCTTTTCATCTTGCCAGACCTAAAAACCTGGAATTGTCTTTGACTATGCCGTTCTTTTGCCCTTCTCAAGCAAGTTATCTTCCCTTAAACTGATTTTCTTCTCAAGGTTTCCTGAATTCATCTCCCCTTCACTCCCACATCCACTGCCACTCAGAGTTCAAACCCTCAGGAGCCTAAGTTATTGTCGAACTTCCTGACTGTTCTGCCTGCCTCTAGGTTCACCAACTACAGTCCTTCTTGCACGTAACTGTCAGGTCAATTTTCTTTAAACATCCTAGTTATCACCACTTATTTTTTCCTCTAAGAAACTTGTACAAGAACCCTTTGTCTCTGCACCATGAGGTCCTCTGTGAGATCACAGTTCCTTGCAATGTGCTTCAGGGAGATAAGAAAAATCACTAGCGTTCCAAATGGTCTTAGCAAGGAGGAAAGGCACACAGTGTGGTAACTGGAATGAACACTAATTCTGGAGTCCAGAGCCTTGAGTTTGAATCATGGTTCAGCTACAAGTTACAAATGTCTACATTGTAGAGGGATTTCATAGAGCAGATATGTAGGTGCCTAGTACATGTATGATCCACAACATACCTTGTTATTAGTAAACTCCAGTACATTTGCCTCCTCTGTTCTTATAACCACATTTTTCTGCTTAGCTATCAAGGGCTTCGTGTAATTCTCCAAAATATATGCTGTGCTTCAACATAAAAATCTAATCTGTAGCTAAATACATATTTTTCATTCCCACCATATATTTTCTCTAAATTCTCCCTTTTTATTAAGCCACTGTACTAATTTCCTGCTGAAACAAATTTCCACGAACAGTGGCTTTAACAATACTTTTTTCTCAAAATCATTACTACCTTTATTATTTTTATTTCAACCAGTTATTCTTGATTAACACTAACAGTCTCATACAAATTCTTAAAAATACAACTTATTTTCTATGCCAAATAACATCACGAAACACTACAATTTTTTTTTCCCATGTAATTCTGGAGGTCAGAAGCCCAAAATGGGTCTCACTGGATTAGAATCATGTTGGCCAAAACATGTCCATTCTGGTTACTCTCTCTGAGGGATAATCTGCTTCCTGACCTTCTTCATTTTCTAGAGGCCACCTGCATTCCTAGAGTCCATTTCCATTTTCAAAGTCAGTAATATTGAGCCAAGTCCTTCTGAGGCCACTGACTCTCTGATTCTCTCATTTCTCTCTCCCTCTTCCATTAAGGGCCCATGAGATTACATTGGGTCCACCTGGATAACCCAAGCTACTTTCCCATTTTAGGTCGGCTGATTCACAGCCTTCATTCCATCTGCAATCTTACTTCCTATTTGTCATAGAAGGTAACATACTCAAAGGTCACAAGGATTAGGATGTGGACATCTTGGGTCAGGGAGAACATTATTCTGCCTGCCACAGGACAAGTTCTGGCAATACTTCACCTGTGAAGCTTTCCCTGATGATTCTCATCTGTATTGGTCTCATTCCTCTAATCCAGTACTTTTCAACCTTGATTGTAACATAGAGTCACCTGGGGCACACTTTTAAAATGCTTGGGTCTAATTTTTTGTTTTTTTCTTTTTGAGACTGAGTCTTGCTCTGTCACCCAGGCTGGAGTGCAGTGGCACAATCTTGGCTCACTGCAGGCTCTGCTTCCTGGGGTCAAGCGATTATCCTGCCTCAGCCCCCCAAGTAGCTGGGATTACAGGTGCCCACCACCACGCCCAGCTAAGTTTTGTATTTTCAGTAGAGACAAGGTTTCACCACGTTGGCCAGGCTGGTCTAGAACTCCTGACCTAGTGATCCATCCACCTTGGCCTCCCAAGAGTCACATTCTTGAGAGATATGACATTAGTCCATTTTCATGCTTCTAAAAACATTCCCAAGAATGAGTAATTTATATAGAAAAAGTGGTTTAATGGACTCACGGTTTCATGTGGCTGGGGAGGCCTCACAATCATGGCGGAAGGCAAATATGTCTTACGTGGCAGCAGGCAAGAGAGAATAAGAACCAAGTGAAAGGGGTTTCCCTTGAAAAACCATCAGATCTCGTGAGACTTATTCACTACCACCGGAACAGTATGAGAGAAACTGCCCCCGTGATTCAATTATCTCCTACTGGGTCCCTCCCACAACACGTGGGAATTAAGGGCGCTACAATTCAAGATGAGAGTTCGAGGAGCACACAGCAAAACCATATCAGATATGGATTAAATTGGTTGATCACATGACCTGAGCAAAGGATTTCTTTTTTTTTTTTTTCCCCAAAACTCTCCCAACGATTCTACTATGCAGGCAAGATTGAGAACTACTGCTCTCAAGAATTTTTGTAATTTTACCTTAATTGTCACAGTGTAAAGGAGATATAACACGATGATTAACAGGGAGATTCTGCAGTCTACCTGCTTATACTCAAATCTCCCAGCTCCACTTCTAACTAGTGGTCAGGTGCTGAGCGAGTTAAGCAATTGCTTGGTGCCTTTCTTTCTTCATTTGTAAACCCAGAAGAATAATAATGCCTCAGAGTTGTTGAGAGGATTAAATGAGACAATGTATGGTAAACGTATTCTGCATAGCACATGACTCAGAACATGCTCTCAACAAATATTAGTTGTAGAAGTGTTTTATGGCCACTTGCCTTAAAAGTAGAACTCACCTGTAAGATTTGCCTGGGCATGACCAATTTTTCTTTCTGTGGTTCTCAAAAAACAAAACAAATCCATTTATTTGATGAATAGGACACAAATAAGGTGGCCAGATAACAGGATTACTGCACTTTGAGCCAAAAATCTTATTTTATTTTACTTTTAGGGTAGTTTTGTCATATTTTTGCTTCCTGGGTGTCTGCAACCAGTTTAACCTGCATATGTTTTAGAATCATTTTTGAAAGTTTTTGAAAATACCAGGTCTAGGGCCCATCCCACCCCCCAGGGATAATGATTCCATTGGGGCCCATGGCTCAGTACCTTTTAAGCTCCCTGGATAATTACATACACAGCAAGGGGTGAGAATCTAAGACCTGGACTAACTGGCTACAACTGTTCACATTCCGAGGACTTCTAAGGAAGCTGACAATTTATGTCTGGGAAGGCTACGGCAGGTCTATTGATCAAGAGAAAGTAATACAAGAAAAGAAAGGAAAAAGAAGAGATGCAAAAGGGCAAACCAGAGACAGAGGAAGCAAGGGGGGGAAGGATAAAGAAGTACAGCTGAAAGGTGTCTCCTGACTCCTTGTTGGTACTCACATCATGTTCTAAATACATTGCTCCATCCCAATTAGGTCTTTAAGGGGGGATGGAAATCCTTGAAGAGAACCTCAGCAAAGAAATGGTATTCTGTGCCTTTCCCAGAGTACTTACTCAAAATATATCTCAGCTGATCTGAAATACGGCAGCAGCAAATACTTTTCTGTGACTGCTCAGATAGTGTTAGAGGAGGCATTAAAAAAAGATGAAGCTGAATGTTTAGGGCTATTCCTTAAACAACTCCAGAGAGGAAATTCCTTGCTCATCCTGGGTAGCACCCAGGTCACAATGCAAGAAACGTGAGTCAGAAGAGCCAATTACTCAAGAAGTTGCCCAATTTCCTTCCATCTGGTGGTGGAAAGAGGCTCTAAGTAACCTCAAAATGACTCCCAGGCATCTATTACCAGCCAGTCAACAGCATTAGGCAGGTGGCCACAGCACAAAGAACTTTTCTATCTGCTGCAAAAATATCCAGAACAAAAATTGTTATAACTTGCATTTGTATATATTTTTAATTCAAAAACTCCTTTCTCACTTATGATCTTACCTAATTTTTTTTCTTAGGGAAACAACCCTTGTAAGATACACAGGGGCCAAATATCCCCTTACTTGAAATGAAGTTAAGTCTCAGGCAGTGAGTGACTGAATGGTGGAAATAAAGGCTTCCGATCTTATCTCCTTTCTGGATATGCCCCTTTCCTTGGAAAAAAAAAAAAGTGTAATTAGTTATGGCATAGATGATTACAAAATAAACTGTAAGTATTTAAAAACAACAAATTGTCAGGTGCTGAAAATCATCATCAGTAAGACTCCATATAAGAAAACGTCTTTGAGAAATGGGAATTTAATATTAGCAGTATTCACAAGCAAAAGGAGATTATGTATACCACTATACCCATACTGTTAGAGTGAATGAGAAATCTCATATGCTAAATGTTACTGTATTAAAAGTCAGATACTTTATTAATAATGGCGAATGATGATTCAGTATCTGAACAGCAGAACAAGATTCTTGACGTGCATTTATTATCTTATCCTAACAACCTCCCTCTAAGATAGTTAATTATTGCAAGATTATTCTCAGTTTATGGACAAGGAAGCAGGCCCACCAGGCCAGTGTCCTGTAGCTGGTGGATGTCAGAGCCATGATTCAGACCCAGGTCTCTCTGACTCCAGAGCCCAGGCTTTTTCCACTGCTCTATGCCATCTCCTCACAGCCCATAATTAAGCAAAATAATATGCTCTTCACAAATGAAAAGATCTCACGCATGAAAGTGACGAGACAACTTTTAGTTGATGAGCTTCCAAATACGCTGAGGATCCTTTTTCCGGAAACCGCATTTGGCATAAGGGGACCAAAGTCCAGACAGTTCCGATGACGTAACTCAAGGTCTCCGTGGATGTTGGCCTGGAGTCCGAAATAGCTCCGAGCTCTCCCATCCTGGCGTCTCTGTTGCCTCCCCTCTTAGCCAAGCTCAGGCTGCCCACGGGACTTTGCAAGTGGGTGAGGCGACAGCGTTCACAGGGCTTGAGACAAGGTACATTGCGATCTCTTTCCCCATCCCAGTAACTATTTCTGCTGCCTTCCCTCTCTCTGAAGCTTATTCTCAGCTTTGTAGGATATCATGTTTGTTTGTTTTGCCTTCAGCTTTAAAAAGATCTCTTAACAACAGCTTAAGACTTTTATAAAATTACCCATCACCTCTTAGAACAATCCAGAGAGCTGCTGAAAAGAAATGAGGCTCTGAGAGATGGTGCTTGGGTTGGCTTTGCATTAAAATCTTTCTCATGGTGTTTCTCCACACCTTCATTTCCATCCACCTTGTTTAAAACAAAGTCTTCCCTCAAGCCTAAAAGTCAGTCAACAATATGCCCAAGGATGTATTACACCCAAGCAGCTTTACCTGGGAGTCCTAGGAATTCTTCAATTGTGGTTTTTGAGTGTGTTCTCATCTTCCCCAACATTTCCTTAGTCCCTTGTCTTGTCTTCCTTTAGGTCTTCCCCTTTATCTACCAGGATTTAGTTTCTGTCCAAAGGAAACAGTACAAAGTAGTGAAAGTGGACACTGGAATTAAAGTTAAAGGTCTGAGTCCAAATCTATCTTCTTTTACCTGGCTTAGCTGACCCAGTGACTGTGGACAAGGTACCTGACTCTGTGAACCTCCTTTTCTCATATATAAACTGGAGATCAGAGTAATACCGGCCCTACTTATCTCACAGATCTACAGTACTTATCAGAGTAGATGAACGGGAAGCCCACAAAATGCCCAGTAAATATTAGTTTATTCACCGGCCACTCGTATGACCAGATACTGTGTGCCACACTGGATACTACAATTAATAAGATAAAGCATCCCTTTTCACAGAGCACAACTTTAATGGGAGAGGCAGAACTGGAGGAAAATTATGACACGTTATGATGTTAATGCAGTAAGGTGCGGAGTGTCATGGAGCCTGGAGGAGGAAGCCTGGCTGAGATTTGGAGATATAGTGTGCCAGACAATTCCAGGAAGAATCCACAGAGGAAGTCAGGTTTTATCCGGGCCATGAGCACTGAATGGACATTTTCTGAAAAAAGAAAAAACCAGGAGAAAAGTGCACCTCACAAAGAAAGATCAGCACACATAAAGAACCTCTTGTGCGAATAGGAATTTTGTGTCCTAAGTGCCAGGGGAACAACCTGTGGTTTTCAGGAGAAAGTGAAGTAACAAATGTGTTTTAGAAAAATCATTTTAGAGGCAGTGGGGTAAGGAAACCCTGAGAAGGAGATGATGCCAGAAAAGGAAATGAACCCCAAGATAACAATTCTCATCTCTAAGCTTGGACTAAAAGGAGTTGATATAAGTTCAAGGATACTCTTTTGACTTGTGGCAAAGATGACTTCTGACAAAGACAGTCCTGCAGGGAGGCAAGAAGGTCCCTGAAAGACACCCCCAGAAGCGTACCCCTGGGGCTATTGCAGCTGAGAGCCTCCATATTAAATAGCAGCTGCACTTTCCTCTGATTTTAATCCCTTCTTCTTATTCCTGAGCCATCAGCCATGTCATATTAGATGTTATTAACTGGTCTCAGCTGTGTTGTGGTGAAATAAAAATAAAGCTTGCCCAGGCTGGGACACGGTGATAAAGAGAAAACCAGTGAATGATGGTTAGCATGTATTGTTTTATATGTGCCAACAATAATCTTGTGCCAACAAGATTTTCTCAGCAATCTTGAGATTATAGAACTCTAGTTATTCTCATTGTACAGGTAAGAAATCGGAGGTTTAGAGTGATTCAACAACTTGCACAAATCACATAGCTGATATGTGGCATTCCATCTCCAGAGACAATTCCCTTTACTGCTACCCTCGAGTGTCTCCCAGCTTAGGCTCAGAAAAGACAGGATTTGCCTACCAGCTTAGGATCAGAAAGGTCAGCTTCAGTCCAAGGGAGGGATGTCCCTACCCATGCATGGAGTGGATGCCAGGGCAGCATTGTTGGAAGCCATATGAGGATGGAGCAGCCATTGGGGGTCCATTGCTAGATGATGAAAAAAGTGTAAGCAACCACCTACACTAACATCGAGCATAGCCTGGGGCTTCTCTGAGAGCCACTAGAGAGGCCAGAGAACAAAGCTCCTGCTCACAGTAATGAGTGGCATTGAGCCAGAAGAATTCAGCCTAACTGATGTGGCTGTCTTTGTGTCTACACGCTGGCGAGGTCCAAGGGACATCCAGAATGCCATTATATGACAATTAAGTATGTAAAAATGAACAGGGAAGAAAAGGAAAATATCAAGAAATGACAAACTGGTTTATAATCAAATTTCAAACTTGAAAATTCATGAGAAAGGACTTCATTCTACATAGGCCTAAACAAATTACACGTTGATAGCACGCTGTTTTTAGAGCCCTTTGACTTTATCTGCTGTTCTATTATCAACTCTGCTGTTACTAATGGATTTTTCTTGTGGAACTCAATACTTGGCAGAGCAAAGAAGAAACTGGCAGCAGCACCAGAAATTCCCTTAAAAGCAAATAATATCAATGTTTGCCCCAGGGGCATGAAAGACCTGCCATCGCCTTCAAAACCAGTCCCAAAGGAGCTGTGTGGAGTCTTAGTCAAGGAGGAGTCTCTCATGGTGGAACTTCTCCATTTCTAAAATCCCTGTAGAAAGTTTCACAGTTCATAAACAACCCCACTATCAGAGATTTCCTGAATAAGGCAACTGAGTGTTAAGATCCTGGCCACTCACAATTGGAAATCCACATCAGCAGCAGGCACAGCAACATCCGAGAGCTTGTTACAAGTGCAGAATCGTAGACCCTACCCAGGATATAATAAATTAAGAACTCTGTTTTAACAAGATCCCCAGGTGATTTGTGTGCATGTTAAAATTAAGAAACATGGCTTAAGATTGCTTGAGATATCCAAATATTAGCCACAGCATAGGATATAGAGTCCATATTATAGCATTCACTCAAGGATGGGTTTGTACCTCCCAACCAATTAATGAATCCATTAACTATTGACCTCTCAAAACGTGTGCCACTTACTCTGCTAAGCACTTGCTGGTGAAACAAAAAGAAATGAATCAAGATGTGATGTCTGTTGAGAGGATGTTTACAATTCTGCTGAAAA
>NW_012101288.1:893641-896993 GCF_000951045.1 Mandrillus leucophaeus | reverse complement strand
CATGTCATATTAGATGTTATTAACTGGTCTCAGCTGTGTTGTGGTGAAATAAAAATAAAGCTTGCCCAGGCTGGGACACGGTGATAAAGAGAAAACCAGTGAATGATGGTTAGCATGTATTGTTTTATATGTGCCAACAATAATCTTGTGCCAACAAGATTTTCTCAGCAATCTTGAGATTATAGAACTCTAGTTATTCTCATTGTACAGGTAAGAAATCGGAGGTTTAGAGTGATTCAACAACTTGCACAAATCACATAGCTGATATGTGGCATTCCATCTCCAGAGACAATTCCCTTTACTGCTACCCTCGAGTGTCTCCCAGCTTAGGCTCAGAAAAGACAGGATTTGCCTACCAGCTTAGGATCAGAAAGGTCAGCTTCAGTCCAAGGGAGGGATGTCCCTACCCATGCATGGAGTGGATGCCAGGGCAGCATTGTTGGAAGCCATATGAGGATGGAGCAGCCATTGGGGGTCCATTGCTAGATGATGAAAAAAGTGTAAGCAACCACCTACACTAACATCGAGCATAGCCTGGGGCTTCTCTGAGAGCCACTAGAGAGGCCAGAGAACAAAGCTCCTGCTCACAGTAATGAGTGGCATTGAGCCAGAAGAATTCAGCCTAACTGATGTGGCTGTCTTTGTGTCTACACGCTGGCGAGGTCCAAGGGACATCCAGAATGCCATTATATGACAATTAAGTATGTAAAAATGAACAGGGAAGAAAAGGAAAATATCAAGAAATGACAAACTGGTTTATAATCAAATTTCAAACTTGAAAATTCATGAGAAAGGACTTCATTCTACATAGGCCTAAACAAATTACACGTTGATAGCACGCTGTTTTTAGAGCCCTTTGACTTTATCTGCTGTTCTATTATCAACTCTGCTGTTACTAATGGATTTTTCTTGTGGAACTCAATACTTGGCAGAGCAAAGAAGAAACTGGCAGCAGCACCAGAAATTCCCTTAAAAGCAAATAATATCAATGTTTGCCCCAGGGGCATGAAAGACCTGCCATCGCCTTCAAAACCAGTCCCAAAGGAGCTGTGTGGAGTCTTAGTCAAGGAGGAGTCTCTCATGGTGGAACTTCTCCATTTCTAAAATCCCTGTAGAAAGTTTCACAGTTCATAAACAACCCCACTATCAGAGATTTCCTGAATAAGGCAACTGAGTGTTAAGATCCTGGCCACTCACAATTGGAAATCCACATCAGCAGCAGGCACAGCAACATCCGAGAGCTTGTTACAAGTGCAGAATCGTAGACCCTACCCAGGATATAATAAATTAAGAACTCTGTTTTAACAAGATCCCCAGGTGATTTGTGTGCATGTTAAAATTAAGAAACATGGCTTAAGATTGCTTGAGATATCCAAATATTAGCCACAGCATAGGATATAGAGTCCATATTATAGCATTCACTCAAGGATGGGTTTGTACCTCCCAACCAATTAATGAATCCATTAACTATTGACCTCTCAAAACGTGTGCCACTTACTCTGCTAAGCACTTGCTGGTGAAACAAAAAGAAATGAATCAAGATGTGATGTCTGTTGAGAGGATGTTTACAATTCTGCTGAAAAAAAAAAAAAGATATATGTGCTCAGAATGACCTTTTGGAAAAGTAAATCAGACCTCATCTGCCCTGCATTAAATAATTAGGGTTTCCCAATGCCGCCTACATGAAGTTCAGACTCCAGCAGAGCATAAGAAATCTTTTAACAGCCTGAAACAGACCTTCCTCCCCAGGCTAATTCATAACCACCATCTCTTACCCAATGCCATGGTCCAGCCTCATAGGACATGAAGGTCCTTGCATGTGTAGAATTCACTCTCATCTCCATGCATTGTGTAATACTCGCAAAACAATTCAGCCCTTTTCCGCCTTTTCTCATTTTTATGAGAACTCTAACTTTTAAGACTAACTTTAGCATCATCTTTCTCAGGAAGTTTTTCTTGGGCTTCAAATTCGAGAGAATTTTTGTCCATCTTGCGTGTTCCCATTGCAAATTCTGTTTGAGAATGTCTCCTAGGTACAAAGGCACCCAGGAAATGTCTGATTGAATGAAATGAAAATGATATATGAAACAGGTGTAAATTAGTGACATAAATGATGAACATCAGTTTCCACCTCAGACACATCTAAGAGCCTGGCCCCACAGTATAAGTGCCCCAATCTTTATAACTCAGGCACCTCTTAGACTTGCTGGCTAAGTCCAGTGGGAGCCAGAGGCTCAAGTCTACGCTTGGAATGTCTTTTCTCACCCCCTTCATTTGAGAAACCCCCAAGTCCTTTATATCTCATTTCAAATGCACCATCTTCTAAGAAGCTTCCTGCTTTTCCCAAGAGTGAGCTGGTCCTTTCTATCTCTGTGTTGCAACCTCACTTTATATCTATTTCTCTAAGATGTCTGGTTTTGTATATTTCCTTGCCTGTCCCTTCCACCTGACTGGCAGGTTTTCCAGGACAGAGACCTGTCTTATAAGGCAGGAGTAGAATCGACAGTATTTTATTCATGTCCGTGTTCTCAGTGTTCTGCAAATGTTGGCACAAAATAGACCAGCACTTCCCAACCGTTACTAGCTAATCACTAGAATCATCCATGTAATACTTAAAAATCCATATTCCTGCACTTTATTTTAAAACATCGTGCTTCTATAAGTCTAGGATTGGGCTTAGTCATCTGTATTTTTCAAATGTTCCCCAGATAATTCTGGCATGCAAGCAAGATTTTAAAACCCTGCATTAGGTCCTTCCTAAAGTTTGTTGGTGAAGAAATTACTCATCCTATACCCCTAAGCATAATTCACTTTTCTGGATAAACCTGAGGTACCTCATTAACATATTCTGCTTGATTAGATTGCCTTGGTCCTTTCTGGCTAGATACAGCTACGTATACCCACATCCTGGCATTTATCCAATGATAGCAAGCAGTATATACACTTACGGTTTCTGTTGTGTGTGGCCATCTTTTTATGTTAATAGGAGGCAAAAAGAAAGAAAAAAAAAGGCAATTGGTGTATACTTGGGGTAGAATAATGGCAGAGGCCCCTTCACATAGAGTCAGTCTTCCCTTGCCCCATGTTCCCAAGGCATTATACTCATACCATCACAACATTATTTCTTACCTTTCCTGGAGTGAACTATCTGCTTTCCAACTAGGGTGTGCCCCAGCTAGATTCCTTAAAGGCAGGGATATTCCCTTCAGTACTGTAATCTCAAACCTTAGACCAGTTGCCTGCCACACAATAAGTACTCAACACATGTTTAATGACGGACTGACCCCATTCAGACTGAATGACTGAATAAATGAATAAAGGAGAGGATTTGAATAGATAGAAAGAAGGAAGA
>NW_012101288.1:859604-892721 GCF_000951045.1 Mandrillus leucophaeus | reverse complement strand
GCAACTTCCTTTGAAGCCTATCTATTACTCAGTACAGTACTATGCACCGTTCAATAATTGCTTGCTGAATGTGAGAAATGAGGTTAATCAGCTGGACAGCTCTGGGAGATAAAAACAGTGTAACATTTTGCTCTAGTTAAAGATTTGCTCACAGTTCCCGAAAAAACCATGCATATTCCTGTTTCTTCACTTTTGCCTATGACATGCTCTCCACTTATGGAAATTCTACTCTTGAAAGCCTAGTTCAATTGTACTCCTCCATGCAGCCCTGTGTGGCTCCCAATGAGCCAATCACTATGCTAAGTAGAGTGGAATTATTCCAATTGACCTACATCTTTGATGGATTCATAATGAGGGAAGAATAGAAAAAT
Source organism: Mandrillus leucophaeus (assembly GCF_000951045.1). NCBI lineage: Eukaryota > Metazoa > Chordata > Mammalia > Primates > Cercopithecidae > Mandrillus > Mandrillus leucophaeus. The sequence continues at coordinate 892,350 of NW_012101288.1, read as the reverse complement.
GATGAAAGGCAACTTCAATGTCCAATATATTTCCTGATGGGAATTTAAAGAAAGAACTGTCTAAAATTACTCTTTCCTACAATCACTGGACTTCAAAGAACTCCATCAATGCCTTGGAAATAAAGTGACCGTATCTACATTTAAAGTCAACATCACCTCTAGCTTTCAAGCTTCTTCATAGATTTTTCATAACCAACTTCTGCTTTTCTGTTAGATACCATTAAATCTGAATGTACTCAGTCTCGTCTGCATGGAAAATATCTCTTTGCTGGCATAGTGGTGGAATATTACTGAACAGAACTGACCTCATTCACGACACCTCTGCCTGAGGAGACCCTGGAAGAGTCAGGTCACTATCTGTGCAAGCAGAGCCGTAACATTTCTTCTTTTTCATGCATCTCTGTTTGTTCTCAGCAAAACCAGATGGAATTAGCATTATGCAAACACAGTCAGAAATCAAAATGCTTACTCCCATATATAGACACATATTATGATCCCTGACATTAAACATAGATGACTAAGGAATATGTTAAACCTTCTGGATCACTTTGCTATGGACCATAGGGAACTACTGCTCCTGGGAGTTTTACAATCACATGATAACTCTTTGTCCTTTGAAAGCTATCATTTAATATTTGCTAGCTTTTTTATCCCTAACACCTGGCATAATGAAAAAATGAGTCATCAGTAAATATTTGCTGACTGAATACAAAAGTCAATGGTTTAATCTCATTTTATTTTCTTTTTTTCCTCCCCTAATATGACTGAAAATGTGTCATCCATATAGTAAACATGTTAATTTAACACTGGAAAATCTGAGTCATAAAGTGGAAGAAACCTGTCCTCTGTCCTTGGCTAATGTTTCTGTAGTAATTCTTGCAATTCACTTGTTTATACATGCATCTCTCCCCCACTAGACATGTGTTTTTCAAGGGAGGCGACTTAGTCATCTCTATCACAAACATTTATTACAAAGCCCAGCATGTAATAAATTTAGTAGATGTTTATTCAATTAGTGAGTAAATATGTTTCTGAAATGATTGATGTGCCTACATTGACTTCCTGCTCCCTCTTCATCCCTTAGTGTCTGAGTCCATTGAGGCTGTTGTAATATAGTACCATAGAATGGGTGGAATATAAACAACAGAAATTTATTTCTCACAGTTCTGCAGCTGGAAATCCAAGATCAGGGTGCCAGCATGGTTGGGCTCTACCAAGGGTCCTCTCTGGGTTATGGACTACTAACTTCTCATTTTATTTCCATATGGCAAAGAGGACAAGGGTTCTCTCTGGGGTCTCTTCTATAAGGGCACTAATCTCGTTACTCATGACGTAATCAACTCTCAAAGACCCCACATCCATTACATAGGAAGTTAGGATTTCAACATTTGAATTTTGAGAGGACACAAACATTGTCCAAACATCTAGTTATTTTAGAATTCTAAGTTACTTTCGTGTCACATTTAGCCATGCAGCTTGTGGGAAAATTAAAAGTAAATCCCTTTTATAAAAGTCAGAGACTCCTGATATAAATCATTTTTTAATGTTTTTTTCAATTGCAAAATTATAATGCTTGAAGGAATCTTGGAAATCTTTCAAATGTAAATAACATATTGAGAAACCTGCCTAGCGATAATATGAAATTGGTATGATCTTTTTTTATGAAGAATATGTAGATACATTAAAAATGAATACTTAGAAAGAATATATGAACAGGCATTACACAGGAGAAATTAAAACCAAAAATATCAGCATATAGAAAAGCAAGCAAGTATTGCTACGGGTTGTGGGAATATTCGAGCTCTCATGCTTGTTGTTAGGAGTGTAGTGAAGAAAATAATAACTCAATAAATGATATTGGAATAATTGGAGAGTCATCCAAAAGAAAAATTTAGTTGGATCAATAATATAGTTTTAAAAAAAATCAAGCCGTAAAAGTGCAAGAATAAACCATGGTAGCAATTTCTTATACACAATGTCACAGTGGCAAAGTTTTTCTTAAACATGATATAAAAACTGGAAGTAAAGAAACAATATGTATACAAATCTGAGTATAAAAAAATTTGGCATGGCAAAACCCACAGTAACCAAAGTCAAAATACTCAGGGACAAAAATGAGAAAAAATATTTTCAATTTATATCTTAGAAAACAGGGACAAATTTGTACAATGTATAAAGAGTTCCCATAAATCATTTTTTTAAAGATCAACAATTCAATGGAAAAATTAAATGGATATTTACAGAAAAAAATAACAATAGACCTTAAACATGTGCAATTGTATTCAACTTTACCAGTAAGATAAATGCAAATAAAAATTACAGTGATACCCATTTTCACCCATAATATTAGAAAATATTTTTAAAATTTATTGATACAGGAGTCATCCAGGATATAGGGAAACATCTACTTTACTACTTTGTCGGTGGGACTGTACATTGGTAACACTTCTAGGCAGGACAAAGTAGCTACCAAAATTACAACTGCATATGTTTTTGACACAGAAATTTCATATCTATATTGTCTACGTATTCCTTCTACATATATACATGCACCAGTCTATTCACTATTGCCCTGTTTGTGAGGGCAAAGATTTAAAATGACGTCGTTTCCAATTCTCCGCTGAAATTTCCTTCTCTCCTTTTATTTCCTTGGGCACTGTAACATTGGTTAATTTTCAAGTTAGTCTCTGAATTTCCGGAAACTCTGTGGATCTGTATCTGTTTTCTATTGTTTCTATTAAAGTTTCTTTCTGTGGTTATGTCTCCTCATTTGGCTGTTTTTTCTTTTGTGTGTGTGTGTGTGTGTGTGTGTGTGTGTGTGTGTGTGTGTGTGTTTTGGTTGGTCTTTGTGGTTGGAACTTTGTATTTGTAAAATTGTTTCTAAAAATAAAATGAAGACTAGCTTGTTGTTATCTTTTCCAGAGATGATTTGCCTTTGTTTTCACTAACAGTTCCTAGCAATCCTGGATCATCTAGATCCAATATCAGGAATTAAGATGATGTGAAGTTGAGCTGCAGCTCCTTTTGAGGGCTGGCCAATTGAGATTCATTCTCCTCCTTAAGGTTCATTCCTTTGGAGTACCAGCCTTAAGTCAGTGGCATCACCAGGGCTCTTCTTCTCGGAGGGCCCATGACTTCCACCACCATGAAACTATCACAAAATCCTTCGCGTCTCATCAGCTAGGTTAATCACCATTTTGTTATTAATGTCACATTTAACATCGTTTTATATCATGTATCCATGAACATAATTTTATATTTATAGTTATTTGTAATACTCTTTTAAAACGTTTGTACAGAATTTAAAAGTGACTTGCTCACCACTCTCAGAGTATTACATTACTATGTGTCTATATATTCATCATTACCAGTGAGTTTTATACTTTTATATGCTTTTATGTTATCATCATTTCTTGTCAACTTAAAGAACTCCCCTTAACATTTCTTGTCAGGCAGGTTGGGTGGTGATGAACTCTCTTGGCTTGTTTTGGTCTGAGAAAGTCTTTATCTAGCTTTCATTTTGAAGGGAATTTTTTTTTTCCAGGTATACTATTCCATGTTGGCAATTTTTTTTCCCCCTTCATGTTAAATAAATCATCCCACTGCTTCTGGCATGCAAGATTTTGCTGAAAAATAAGCTCCTGAGAGATCTTATAGAGGATCCCCTGTACGTGACAGGTCATTTTTTCTCTTGCTGCTTTCAAAATTCCCCGTTTATCATTAACTTTTGACACTTTCATTATAATAAATTTAAGTGTACATTTTTGGAGGAATTTCACTTATTTGAAGTCTGTTAGGCCTCCTGATTCTAGATATCCAATTCCTTTTTTAGAGTTGAGATGTTTTCAGAAACTATATATATATTTTTTTGTTTTTTCTTTTTTTTCTTTTTTTTTTTTTTTCTTTTTTTTGAGACAGAATCTCACTCTGTCACCAGGCTGCAGTGCAGTGGCATGATCTTGGCTCACTGCAACCTCTGCCTCCCAGGCTCAAGCTATTCCCCTGCCTCAGCCTCATGAGTAACTGGGACTACACGGGTGTGCCACCAGGTCCAGCTAATTTTTTGTATTTTAGTAGAGACGGGGTTTCACCATGCTGGCCAGGATGGTCAATCTCCTGACCTCGTGATCCACCCACCTCAGCCTCCCAAAGTGCTGGGACTACAGGCATGAGCCACCATGCCCAGGCTGGAAACTATATTTTTAACATAATATTTCTGTCCATTTCTTTCCTCTCCCTCTTTTTCTTCCCTGACTTTCATAATGCATATATTGGTCTACTTATGGTGTCCTTAAAGTCCCTCAAGCTTTTCTTACTCTTGCTTACTATTTCATTCTTTTTTTCTTGCTTCTCTGGGTAATTTCCAATGATCTGTCTTTGAGTTCACTGTTTCTTCTGCTTGATCTGGTCTGTTGTTAAACCTCTAGTGTTCAGTTACATTCTTCAGCTCTAAAATGTCTGTTTTTAAATATTTTTTATCTCTTTTTTGAAATTTTCACTTTGCTTATGCATTGTTTTCCTGATCTTGTTGAGTATCTTTATGATGGTTATGTTGAATATCCTGTCAGGTAGATCATATATCTCTGTTTTATTAGGATCGGTTTCAGGTTTATTTTGTTCCTTTGTTTGAGACACATTTTCCTATTTCTTCAAGTTTTCATGGTACTTTGTGTTGGTTAACTGCAAGTTAGAGAAAACAGCTATGATGTGGTTTGGATGTGTCCCTACCCAAATCTCATCTTGAATTGTAGCTCCTATAATTCCCATGTGTTGTGGGAGGGACCCCAGTGGAAGATAATTGAATCATGGGGTGGTTTCCCCCATTCTGTTCTCACGGTAGTGAATACGTTTCATGAGAGCTCATGATTTTGTCAAGTGATTTCCCCCTTTGCTTGGCTCTCATTCTTTCTTGTCTGCCACCATGTGAGATGTGCCTTTTGCCTTCCACTATGGTTTTGAGGCCTCCCCAGCCACATGAAACTGTGAGTCTATTAAACCTCTTTTCCTTTATAAATTACCCAGTCTTGTGTATGTCTTTATCAGCAGCATGAAAATGGATGAATACAAGCTATCCCTCTTAGTCTTCACAGTATTGCCTCATTCAAGAAAAGACCCTCACTAATCATCCCAGCCAGAGATTTTTGCCGGGGGAGGTGGGGGGACCTTTCAAACTTTATTGCTAGTCCAACTACCTTCTTTGTTCTTAGTGACTCCCTGGTGTCCAGAGTATGAGAGGTTCCATCAGTACTCTGAGACAAGCAAGACTATAAGCCAGTCCCTCAGGCAGCATCTGGAAAAGTTGAATAGTTTCACTTCTGTTCAATTTTTCTTTCTGAAAGAGAAGTGGGGTTCTGAGTATGTTTTTGTTTGCTCTGTGCTGGGCTAAATGGAAGGCCTAGCCTACGGTGGCTGATAGTTCAAACTACCATCTTTTTTCTCATTAGTCTCTGGGCAGTAAGAGTATGTTACGTCTTGTTAGTGCTCCAAGATAGGCAGCACAGAAACCAGTCCTTTGCATGTTCCTAGAGAATTTGAGGTGTTGTATGCATGGTCCAACTTCTTTATACCTCAGAGATAATCTGGAAGCTGAGATTTTTCATCCACTTTTTCTGTGCTGGACTAGGGAGACTGGCTATGGTAGCTAATAGTACAAACTGCAATTTTTGTTTTCACTGATTCCGAGGCAGCTAGAATACACTGGGTCCTGTCAGCACTTCAAGAGAAGCAAGACAAAAACCAGTCTTCTGGGAAGCCCCTAGAAAAGTTAAGGTGTTAAGCAGGCAGTCCAACTCTTGCTTTCCAAGGAGAAGCTGAGATATTGGGGGTTTGCTCCCAATTGTATAACACTACACCAGGAAGAGGGATTATGGTGAGAGAGTGTTTCAAACTCCCCTACCTACTTCAGTGTGGCTAGTCTGATGTTCATTCTGGGTTTTAGAGCCTCTCAACTAGTTTCTGGACTTCTCACAAAGGGAATTTGTCTGTGTTTTGTTGTTAAACCAGTGTAATTAAGGGGGGAAAGGGAGTCCAGGCCTTCTTATTCTGCCATCTTGCTGATGTTACATTAATAATATACTCTTTATGGAAATATGCTGCTTGTTATCACTTTGATAATATACTCTTTATTCAATCTTTATCTCAGATTCTGAGAGCATAAATTAAGATCTGCTTTTATTATTAAAGATGATGATGAATATAAAACAGTGCAGTACAGATCTCAGCATAGGTTTTAACTTTTACCAAGAGCCATTCTGCCTCTGCTTATAAGCGTAATGAAGAATTTGTTCCTTAAAGCAGAAATGAAATTGACTATAAAAAATCAGCATCCATGTTATTATTACTCTCTCCTAACAGAACTGTGCTTATAAACTGCAAAGGGTTGACTTCTCTCTAATCTGAGGGGATGTTCCAGCTCAACAAATGGAAAATAAAGCCATATTCAGTAGCAGCCAGGGAGTCAAGGAGCTGGTATGAACTCGTGCCACCTTCATTACTTGCAATGCATGGCTGAGATCATTTGAAGTAACGCCTGGAAATCCTCTGCTGAAACAATCACAGGGTGGGTTGGTAGTTTATGCCTTTTGACCAGGTCCACAACCCACATCTGCCACAGTGAATTTTAATTGGATATTTTTCTAGAAAGGAGTTCCTATGCTAGTATTAAATCAGAAAAGAAGTAATTGCACACTGCATTATTCATCATTCCAGCATAAATGAAAATAGAATGGAATTAGAGTAGAAAACTACTTTTCAGCAGAAAGAGGGCTTACATATAACTGATCTATCAACCACAAAGGTTGGGCCCAGTATGACAAAAATGCATGTGAAAAATGAGTAGAAAATGTACTTCAGAATCACTTTCTCCACTAGAGAAAGATCTACTTGTATATTTACAAATAAAGCAACTTGTTTTTCCTTGTATTGTCGATGATTCCAAAGCATTACTTTTCTTCTTTTTATAAGATCAGGACAATATTAACCAAGCCAGTGAGAATGTACATACAAATTATCTTACTTAATGTCCTGACTAGTTCCATTATACTTTATATGTCTTTGTGATCTGCTTCTTGTTTTGTCTTCAAGTTTCTATTGTGTCTTTCCAGGCAAAGTGAAGCTTTAATTGACCCTGAGTCAAGAATGTAATTATTCAGACACATAGGATTTTTTCATCTTAGAATTTTTCAGAGAAATACTTTGTCCATGAGGATATGAAACCATGTATACTTTTAAGAATCTAAGTGAAAAGGCAGGACAATTTGACATTTATTGAGCATCTACTATGCACCAACTATTTTTTGACATATTCTCTCATTGAATGATCAGTACTGAAAGTAAATATTATTATTCCAATTTGACAAATGAGAAAACTAAAACTAAGAAACTATAGACATGAAGAAAACTAGTATTTGGGCAAGTGAATACTAACATGGGGTGCATTTTATATGTATGAATTCATTTAAACTTTACAAATGTCCATCCTCATGTTATAGTTAAACAAACAAGCTCAGAGATGTTAAATAATCTGCATAGTACTATACACCTATTAAGCAATTAAGTTGACTTGGAACCCATTTGCATCAGATTCCTTGTATTTTTCCCAATTACGTCATAACGACTCAGCATAATATTCCTTAAATGTAGTTTTTAGCAAAGGCACTGCAAAATTCAGATGGCTTTCTGCCAGCGCAAATAGAGAAGTTTGCTGTTTATAAAACTGTTGTGTTCTCCAGCAGGGAAAGACATCTAAGAACATCTCCAGAATTAAATTCAATTTATTCAGTTTTGTAAACTGAACCTAATTTGTCTGTAATTAAATAAATAAAATGTATAAGACTAAATAGTAGAGGCATCTTCCTTGGCTCAATTGTATGTTCCAACACAGGCTACGTCACCAAATCTACTCTTTATAATTTCTTTTTTCTGTTTTTGGTTTAACATTTATTATGGCATTATAATTAGTTCTTGTTTTTTGTTTCTTTTTTGAGACGGAGTCTCGCTCAGTCGCCCAGGCTGGAGTGCAGTGGCTCCATCTCGGCTCACTGCAAGCTCCGCCTCCCGGGTTCACGCCATTCTCCTGCCTCAGCCTCCCAAGTAGCTGGGACTACAGGTGCCCGCCACCACGCCTAGCTAATTTTTTGCATTTTTAATAGAGACGGGGTTTCACCGTGTTAGCTAGGATGGTCTCGATCTCCTGACCTCGTGATCCACCCGTCTCAGCCTCCCAAAGTGCTGGGATTACAGGCGTGAGCCACCGCGCCCGGCTATAATTAGTTCTTAACTCATCTTCCTCTTGTTCTAGACTGGGAGTTCCTTGAGAGTAGATAGATACCTTGACATATTGCAGGCATCTAATACTTGCCACTTAGTATATGCTCAATAAAAAGTGGAAGGATGAATGAATGGATAAATAAGCTAGTTAATGATCAAACACCTGGAACAACAGGATACCATGCCAGACTGACTACTTAGTTCTAGCAAACTTTAGAATATTCCCATACATAGCCTTCACTCTGAAGGTGATGTGATAACCCCAGTCTGCCTTGGGTTGTAGATTTAGCTTGGCAGATACCCAGTCAGTATTCAACTTAGTTGAGTGTTATTCATCTCTGCCCTACCACTATCTCCAATAGCTGATAGACTAAGGTTCCTCTGACTTCGTGATTATTGTATTCTCCCCAATTTTCTTTCATTCCTCCCTTCCAAACACATTTTATTTTGGTGTTTGCAAAAATTTGGACGTGGGCTTTCCTTCTGCTCACTAGAATGTCTACAGATGACATGTAGTGGTTTAAGAGCACAAGCTTAAGATCAGACTAAGTTCAAACCCGACTACTATTTATGCATTAACATGCCACCTTCATAAACCTACATGATATGTCTAAGTCTCGGTTTCTGGTATGCAGGGTGGGGATAATAGAAGTACCTACCTCAGAGTTTTTATAGAAATTATATTAGATCATGTACCAAATGCAGTAAGCATAGCTCTTGATAGTTATGTTTTAAATAATAGGATGAGAGTGAAAAATGTCTTTTTATTTGGCTGTTCAGTTTACAAAACCAAAAGAAAAAGAGAAATCTCCTTTATCTTCCTAAGGATGTGTTAATTTAGTAGTCTGGTTATGAAGACGGGATGGTTTGGCCTAGCTTTATCTCTGGTGCCTATCCTGGCAATGATGCTGAGATGTTTTGTCAGCCTTGGTCATGTGACTTCCTCAATGGACTGGGATGGGTAAGGGAATGGGGTTAACTCCTCACCCAAACCACGTGGACTGAGAGTGGGAAGGGAGAGATTCACTAAAGGAAAATTAGAGTGCTGCAACCAGAAAAAGCTTTAAAAGCTGCAATGAATCTTATCTAAAGAACTAAACCAATCGTGGATAACCAATGTAGGATGATATTACTAACCAAGAGAAATAAAACAACCTCCAAATGCCTGCTTTCTCCTATTTGAAACCAAAATGTGGAGATAAACAAGAGAAACATGTCAATTAAAGGCCTATTCTGATTTAATTTAATTGGAGCAACAAAGGAATAATTATTGCTCTAGAGGCCATGAAGTTGAGTTTAAGCATTGCCAATGAAATGGACATAAACAAAATAGTTGCAAGACAAGAATTAGAATGTTCCCAACATAAAGAAAAGGTCAATGTTGGAGGTGAGAGATGAAGCAATTACCCTGATTTACTCATTACACATACGTATGCAATAGAATATCACATGTATTCTCCAAGTTTGTACAACTATTACATATCACTTTTAAAAAGCAAATATGTATAAAGGTTAATTAGGGTTTCCTTTAATAGACAATTTGGCTAAACAAGAATTTCTTTGTAGAATTCTTTCTTCCTTTCCTCAAAAATTACCCAGATACTTACTTCAAACTGTCTTCGTTGCCTACAGATATACAGCTTTGAAAGACATGTCCCCTAAAATTTAAACCATTCGCTTATCCTTATGGGAAATATGTGAGTAAAAGGACTGAAGTTATGCAAATAAAAGGATCAATTTTTCTAAGCCTGTTTGTCCTTTTTATGTTTGAATAATACCTCGCGTATTCTCTTCTCTCAGGAAAGAATGTGTAAGAATAATAAAATTCAGAAGGGCAAAAGTTGCCAATACTTTCTCATGCAACTGTGTCCCATAAGTTTTTCTAGACATAGAATTAAGTTCTGTTGACAGCAAGCTCCAAATATTGCTTAAATCAGTCCATTTTGTCCTAGAGTCATTGACCCCATAGCTGTGTGGCTGTGTGTGTGTGTGTGTGTGTGTGTGTGTCTTTTTTCTCTCCCCTTACATTTCTCCTCATAAGGAATTTCCTCTTTTCATAGTCATTTACCAACAGAGTCTTCAAACAAGGAAGAATGAATGCAACATTTAGACAATGTAATTTTGCTTCTTAAATGGAATGTCCAACATATGAGCAAGTTTAAAAATGTTCACACGAAAAGACAAAATAAGCAAATGTGGAAGGTAAGTATGGAAGTCACAGAACATTCCCTTTCTTTTTTTTTATTCTTAAAGTAAACATGCATTTATACATTACAAATTAAAAGGACATTATGGAAAGGCCATTAAAAAGGATATGAAATATGAAAATCTCAAGTAATAAATAACGAAAATAATTAAATAAATGACCAGTGAGTTTCTCAACCTCTAAGCCAAGTGCTATATTCAAGATCTCAAGTTAATAGACACCTTAGAAACTGATAAACGGATACTGAGCTACACATGCAAAGAAACATTGTTTAATTCTGTTGCATTCTTAAAACATAAATATTTGAGTGGGCAGAGTATCACATAAGTACCCTGAAACATGACTTTTTAATTTATTATTAACCTAAGTAAATAAACTCTGGAGTAGCACATGACAAGAAAGGAAAACCTGGAACCAATTAGAGATGTTCCAAGTTCTAAGTTAGACCTGTTTTCCCTGGAAGGTCTATAAGCCTACAGCCACATTACTTCCAAGATGCATCAAATTAAACAATGTCATATTAAATGAAAATATCACTGGATATTGTGAAATACTTTTGGATACATGTTTTATGAAAACACATCTCAATCATTAAACTTGACAGACAGACCAAGCCTAGTATTAAACAAAAAGTGTATCTGTAGCTCTCAAGAAATCTTGACTCATTAATTGCACTTGACTCATGTTGATAGCTGCCTTCCAAGTTCCAAAAGTAAATATTATCACCATGAATGTTATCATAAAAATGCTTTTATCGTTGGATTACAAGTTGCCTTCTTCCTTAAAACCTGATCTTATTCCTTTTTTACAGCCTTTTAAAAAGCCTCACTTACTTATTTTATAGTGTAGAATATGCTTACATACAGCAATGAGTTGAAAAAGAATCCCACTGGGATTTAATTCAGGGCTACTCAATAATCTCCCATTCACCAGTATCACATTCATAGAGCCTATTACTTGTAAATCAACTCCAGTTAGCATCTTCTCCAAAAAAGACTTCCATTAGCACACTCCTTACCACCAAAGTTATTTTCAAGAACTCCAGTATTTTGTGCAATGAGATAAAGTGCTAAAAAATGTATAATTGGGGAATTACTCTCTCCTCTATATGACCTATTCATCCCCTTATCATTATACTTGGCACAGTGCATTATAGTTGTTTGTTTAATACCAGTCTGTATAATGAACCTCTGGGTTACCTGAATATAAAGTCTTGTTATATTCATTTTTGTATCCAGTAGTAGATGCTGCCTTAGCCTTGCCCCCTTTATGGAGCCAGTGCACTTATCTCGAAGTTGTTGTGAGGTTGGCTGCTAATGGCCCATAATTATCTTTCTCCAGAGAGTTGTCTTTGGCCAACAGGAGCTCAGGAACGCCTAACAGGGGATCCCTCACCAAATGACTAAATGAATCAAGGGCATAAAGGCCCAGCCTCTTGACTCAGAGTGAGATAAGCCTGTGGTGTTGTTCACAGAGGTTCTCTGGTGTTGGTCCAGGTTCTCTGGAGATTAGGCTGAAGTTAGACTTAGTGAAACCCACATCTCTGCTTAGCTTCTTCCTCTATCCTAATCTGCTTCCTTGGAAGTTTATCCTGAAAACACTTCATCAGTAAAGCACTTGCTAAGAACCCCCAACTCCCACTGTGCTTTTAGGAAATCTGACCGAAGACACAGCTCTAAATGCATTGATTTGTGTGAACAAATATTCAGTTTCTCCTATTAAACTTTGAAATTCATAAGAACAGAAATGATGATTTATTTTTCTCTTCATATCCAGTACCTAATTCAGTACCTGATAGATAGTAAACTCTCAAAAATTTTTACAAATTTGAATTAATATGTGTGTACATTTACCTCATTCGTTATCTTCATTTTGTACTAAATAAATAAATGGTAGGAAAAGAAAGATGGATCTAAAGATTATCGTTGCCATTATAATTTAATTCCAAGCTTTCTCCAAAACCAAAAGGATATGAATTGTTGGTTGAAGTAGTAAGGTCTGAATTAAAGAGGGGTGAAGAATCCCTTCCCCTATCTTCTATGCCTACTATAATGGAGATAATTTAAAAATAGTAACTCATCAGTTGAACAGATTCATTAACAGTAGCTAATGGTCATATACCAGGACTCAATTTTCTCTTTTTTTCTTTTTCAACTTCCCCTGAGTATATTTTCCATTCCTCACTTTCTTCCTACTCCCATATTAAATCAGCATTAGGTTTGTAAATGTCAAGCCAACTCCAGGAAATAAAGATGGGGCATTTTCTCAGTTGCAGCACAGTATATCACCAGAGATTAAAACAAATGTGGAGCTCAGGTCTCTATTGTATCCTTTGCGAATGATCCTATTTCTCTTCACTAAGCAAGATAGATCCAATTCCACCAAAGGAATTAACGAGTTCATCTAGAAGGACAAGAACTCCTACATTAATCAAAAGCATGTGAATATATCTAAATTAATCTGAAGGCACACGTTTCTCCATCAGTGTTTCTGCTGGTGCCTATGTCTTACTAGAAAAGTTGTAGGATTTCCATGATTAAAAAATGGAACAATATTTTCAGTATTCTAATTAGAATTTCTGTTACTTACTGATTATTCTAAAGTTTGGCTAAGAAAGCATAAAAATAATTGACTCTTCACAGATACATTTTGTTTGGGGGGTGGAGAGAGCCTTCTGATGAGAAAGACTCATTAGGTTTCTATTACTCTAACTTGTGTCGAATAGGCAAGATCCATCCCTGAATACAAAAACAAAGTAACTCAAATACTGTCTCTAAGAGGATTAAGTATTTGGGAACATTTGTATTTGTCAGTGCTCCTCTGTGAACTTCCAGCCACTAATTATATTTTGACTGCAGAGTTATGAACAAAACTCCTTATATGAAGATTAGGGGTAAAGGTGTAATAGGGGAACAGGAATTCTAAAGAAAACTGGTGTTTAATCTCAAATCAGTTGCCATTTAACCCAAATAAACTGCTGGGAATGTGGAGTCATTTTTTCATCTTCCTGTCTTAGTCTGTTTGGGCTGCTATAACAAAATATGATAGACTGGGTTGCTTAAACAACAAACGTTTATTTCTCATGATTCTGGAGGCCAGGAAGTCCAAGATCAAGATGCTGGCAGATCCCATGCTTGCTAAGAGACTTCTTTCTTGCTGTATCTTCACATGGCTGAGAGAGGGATCATATCACTTGTGTCTCTTCATATAAGAGCACTAATCCAACTCATGAGACCTCTACCCTCACAACCTAATTACCTTCCAAAAGCCCCATCTCCAAATATCATAACATTGGGATTAGGGTTTCAACATATTAATATAAAGGGAGCACAATCAGTCCATTGCAACAATCTTTACAACAGTCTTAAGGGGGTATATTTTTATCTTCATTTTACAACTGTTAAAACTTGGTTTTACAGATATCAAATGATTTTATAAAGTCACATGGCTACTAAATTGTACAGCTGGTATTTAAACCAAGGGCTCTGTGCTCCAAAGTCCACCATCTTTTGACTCTATAACTCTGTAACAATTTAACCAGTACAGTTGACCTTTAAACACTGTGGGACTTAGAGGCATCAAAACCCCATGCACAAAAATCTGTGTATAACTTTTGATGCCCTCCAAACCTAACTATTAATAGCACACTGTTGACTGAAAGCCTTATCAGTAACATAAAGTTGATTAACATATATTTTGTATGTTATATGTATTATATACTGTATTGTTACAATATATATGCTGCAGAAAAGAAAATGTTATTAAGAAAATCATAAGGAAAAGAAAATATATTTACTATGCATTAAGTGTAGGTAGATTATAATAAAGGTTTTCATCCTCATCATCTTTATAAGTTGAGTAGGCTGAGAAAGAGGAGCAAGAGGAAGGATCATTTTTTCTGTCTCAGAGGTGGCAGAGGAGGAAGAGGTGGAGAGGAGGCAACAGAAGCAGGCACACTTGGAGTTAATTTTTATTGAAAAAAAAATGTGCACATAAGTGAACCCTGCAATTCAAACCTGCATTGTTCAAGGATCAACTATATTTATGAAGATCTATTTTTGCTGAGTTCTCAATATCTCTGACTTAGGAACTAAAAGAGAAGGTTTCTTTTGGACACTTTCTTTTTAATTAAACCATTTTCATAATCTCACCAACCTTCTGCTATATTATCTGCTAACTAGCAACTAATAAAAGGTTTGTTTTAAAAAGCAATTCTTTATCCTGATTAAGAGTGGATGCAGTCCTCTTTCAAGTTAACAAAATGAGTTAATAAAATTCAGTGGCTGCTTTGAAGGCATGCAAAATCTTTGGAGTATGTCAGCAAATGAAGAAAAGAAATATTGGATTAAGCAAAATAATCAGACTCTCAATTTTGCAGCCAAATGCCCAAAGCCAACTTAGTATGTTCATAGCTCCATGGCCTTCCAAACTCTGGGGAAATTTCAAAATTACTGCCTGATCCTCTGAGTCAGGAAGAAATGAAGCGAGGCTGGGTTCTATTCTCAATGGAACTGGGGAGAAAATTAAGCTCCTGTCTGGTTTCTTTGCCAAATGGGGTACAAAGTCGTCTACTAAGAGTGAAAGGTGTGAGATAAAGATGGGTGATTTAAAGAGAGTTGTAAGCTAAAACTCATTGTCTTGAAGAATGGGAGGGAAGATTGACAGATGACAGTTGCTGGAATGGAAGCTCTGTGAGACCAAGGAATTTTTCTCCCCTGTCTCTCCTTGGTGTTTGGTGCTTCATAGGCGCTCAATAAATATTTGCAGGATGAGCAACTTCAGGTTAAATTCTTGTTTTCATTTTATAGTATCTAAAATATGATGTGGAAATAAGTTAAATATATTAACATTATTATAATGAAATTGCTAACATCTCATACCATATCATCTCTCTCTCCTGTTTCCTGTCATGCCACTTAAATAGTCTTTGCAAGGTTGAGATCTGGATAAAATGACTACCAACGGGGAATTAAAGGTACAAAGGTTTAGCCTGAAAATTACCTGTACAAGATGGGTCTAGGTCATGTTCCCAGGCTTAACTTTGGTTATGGTGAAGTGGTTTGCGAGTATTGTGAGATGAGTCTGAGGTTTTTGGGGAACACCGCTAGTCACGGATACTTTACCTCTCCCCTTTTTTCTTTTAATTAAAACTGTTGTTTTAGATTAAGTGGGTGCATGTTCAGGTTTGGCACATGGGTATGTGCTAAGATTTGGGGTACAACTGATCCTGTCACCCAGGTAGTGAGCATAGCACTCAATAGTTTAGCTCCCATTTAAAAGTGAGAACATGTGGTGTTTGGCTTTCTGTTTCTGTGTTAATTCACTTAGGATAACGGCCTCCAGTTACATCCACCTTGCTGCAAGGGACATGATTTTGCTTTTATATGGCTGCATAGTATTCCATGGTGTATATATACCACATTTTCTTTACCCAATTCACTGTTGATGGGTACCTAGGTTGAATTAATGCCTTGCTACTGTGAATATTTATGTGATGAATGTACAAGTGCATGTGTCTTTTTGGTAGAACAATTTATTTTATTTTGGATATATACCCAATAATGGGATTGTTGGGCCTAATGGTAGTTCTGTTTTAAGTTCCTTGAGAAATTGCTAAACTGTTTTCTGCAGTGGCTGAACTAATATACATTCCCATCAACAGTGTTTGAGCGTTCCCTTTTTTCTGCAGCTTCACCAGTATCTGCTGTTTTCTGATTTTTTGATTATAGCCATCCTGAATACGTTCCATTGTCAAGAGCCAGAATCTCTCAAATGCAGTACCTTCCAGGCTTTTCTTCTCCCCGCTAAAGGAGCTTCTGCCAAGATTACAGAAATTTGTCCTATCTTCCTGCCAACAGCTTCCCATCAGTTTTGACACACTGTTTTGAAGAAAGTTCTAAACTTCTGTAGGAAAAGCAGTACTGTTGGGAGGTTTGTAAGTACTCACCTGGCCTAGATAGGTCACATCATGTTTTCTTCAGGCTTGGGGTCTACTTTCTCCTCAGTCCCCCATCTCATCAGCTTATCATGACCATGGCTGCTTTAGTGCACCAGTTCCTATGTATTTGGCTCCAGAACAGAAGAAGGGGGAATAGCAGTATTACCTCTTCCTTTATTCTTGTTGTGTTGGTCAAGTTTAAGCTTTCCACATTTACTTGCAAATCTGACAAAGCACTTTTAATCTCCATGTGAAATCCAATGTTTAATGCAAAGACTTATTAAATCTGCATAAAATATACAAATTAGTAAATTATTGCTAATGACATGACTTTCTATACTCTTCTTCAAAGCTGAACCAGGGAAAGTTTCTTTCATTTTAAACAAGAAATTCATTTTCCACTATCCAGAATACCTCACTAGTCCATTTCAGGTTTTCAGTGTCATACAGATCTGTCTACATTTACAAAATGAAAGACTTAGCTGCAAGAAAAATGAGAAAATAGCAAGACTGCATTTCAAAGTAACATGGGAAAGCCATTACACCAAAATTCATTTTAAACAGGTTACTCTTGGACAGTGTGAGTTGAGTGTGATTACTGGTTCTGGAAATCCATTATGAAACAGATAAAGTTAAACGTTGCCCTGGATAATTGACGCATTGAATTGCATTCATCTATCTATTGAATAGCAAATAGAGCTCAATTTTGGTAAGAGAGTTAGGGTATCTGGGAGATTTTATCTTAAGGACGTAGGTAAGAATAAGTTAGGTTAAGAAATTAAAAGTACAGAGTAGGAATTTTATACAATCATTTAGAATACGGTGAATTGATGGTATATCAACTTAACTCAATTGGAACTATGTTTCATAAAATTTCTTCCCTGTGTAGTTCTTGTTAATAGGAAGTATCAGTCATGTTCTTTTTGCACTCTGAAGGTCAAAGCAAGCAATGAGGCCCCCTGCAGTGTACATATATTGTTGGTTATTGGGGGCTCACTACGTTGCAGTGGCATCCCCCCAACAGTTCCTATAGCTCCTGACAGTCCTCATTCACTGCTGGCTCCTGTGCTAGGCGCAGATTGAGCTCTACGATGAAGAGCACTAGGTTCTTTTGCAGAATACCCTCATCATCAACACATAAAGACAGTGAGAGACTATCCCCGATTTAACCTGTCCTCACAGGCTCCAACTTCGCAGGTTCCCATTTGTTTTGGCTTTCGTCACTTCACACGCATCCTGCTTCTCAGCCTCCTGCCTGTGGATTTCTGTCTCCACCACCAAGCCCAGCAGAAAATGGTTTAATTATGCTCCACAATTGTGTAAGGTCAGGCACATCCATAATATATTAATGTATATTTCATAGAGGTTGTGTTTCTCTGATCAAACCCTGACTGAAATACAGAGTGAGGTTATTAGAGAGGAGGAAAAATTGGGATGACAATTAAAGAAAGCATCTTTCATTTCAGAGGAGAAAGACAATGCCTTTGACTAAGCTACTGTTGCTACAATATTCTCTGAAATGTTCAACAAAGTTTAAATCTGCCATATTTAAGAACTCCAGGTATATACTGAGGATGAAACAATTTACTAACAAACTATTTTCTTGAGGTTCATTGTCTCCATATAGCTTTATCCTATTTTTGAAGTTATTAGTTACTGAATTTTAAATAATACAGAATAGTTGAGTGACCATTGTATAGTTATGGCTAACATTTCAAATGTATTCCCTGATTGACATTATCTAGGTGACAATATCATTCTTAGTACTTATGTTCAACCTTTAAAATGTTGTTTGCTGTATCATTTTGATGCAAATTTTTATCTGTGGCCTGCTTTTTTCTTCTCAAAACAATTCTGAGAAATCAGAAAAGAGCCAGTAAGTACTTGGGGTTTGGCATGTAAAAAGAAAACAGTCATTCCTAGAGCCTATTCCATCATATTTGCACTATATAGCTTCAGCTAATTCTCACAAACCCTCTGTGGTTAGAATTAATATCACTATCTCAAAATTAAGAAAACTGACACTCAGAGAATGAAAGTTAACGTCTTATACTTAATAAATGGCTGTGAATCGAGTTTTTTACAACCCCAAAGCCCAGGCTCTTCCTGCTACCTGGTGCTTCTTCAAGGCAAGGGAAACTTGTATTTCTGAAGTTTGGCTAATCAGGCTTACAGCTTTCTGTTTTTACATCCTTCTCACTTATGGCTTTGCTGTTACTTCACTCCAGATAAATAAATAGGCTTGACTCTGCCACTGTGTTAGAAAACATTCTCTTTCTAGCTTGAAGAAAGTTATGGAGGCCTATACTCAAAGGCTCAGTATAGGTCATTGTTGATGTTAGATACACTGTGACTTTCTCTTCTGTTTTCTATAACCAGGTCTTACTTCACTTTATCTCAAACCTTCACTTTATACTCAAGATTTATTAATTGAAAACCTGTCTCATTATTTATTCTATAAGCACTGAGGGTTCAGTATGGGCCAGACATAACCTTAAATATTAGGGTTAATGAATAATGCATGGAATCTATCTACAATAAGATGATATTTCTAGTATAACAGATAACCATGTAAAATAAAAAGATTAACAAGATACAATACTACATAATTTGAGAATGTGCAAGGACACTAGGGACCAACTCTACTGGGAGAATGAGCAAGGTAGGCTTCATAAAGGAAGTACTGGTTGAGTTAAGACTTGAAGGACAAGGAAGATTTTTCAAGGTGAAAGTTTTATAGTCGGAGGTAATAGCATGTGCAAAAAGATAGTGGCATAAAGTAGCGTTCCTCTTTTGGAATTATAATTACTCAAGGTATTGGAATATAGAGAATGAGAGGGGAAACTGGGCAATGAGGCTGATGGAGAAGGCATAAACTAGACCATGAATGACTGTTTGGGTCATGCTGAAGAATTTGGACTTTTATCCTGAGGACAATGGAGGTCATTAGGATGTTTAAACAGAGGAGGAGTGTAATTACATGTGCAAGTCTGACGTCTGTGTGTGAAGAATGAATTGGAAGGAGGGTCAAAGTTGACCCTAGAGGGGCTTTTGTTTTTTCAACCCTAGTCTTCTAGTTCTGGGACTCTGAGCTAGCCCAGACCACCAGGAACCCATCCCTCTCTACCTGCTCCCTTTCGGGAAGTCAAGGCCCTTCTTTCTTGCCTGCCATCTATTGTATACTACAGCAAATGGATACTTTGCTCTCCTATCTATTGTGTTCTCTATCTGACCCTCACTGCCAGATCTTTGGGTTATAACTCATCTTCCCTCCACCATATATGCTACTGATACCACCATATATGCTAATGATACTCCATTATTACCTACGCTATCCTTGTGGATCTTGTTGGTTTCTTAATCCCAACCATTCTCTATTTGTCCCACTCCGGTTCCTCTAAATGTCTAGGGTTAGGCAGATGTTTTCCTTTAACAACTCTGAATTCTAGGTGACCAGTTCTATCAGTTAATCTTAATCTTGGCTAATTTCACATATATGTAAAATTGGGCTGAGTAAACTTCTGAAGACAGTGCTGGTCTCGTCATTTTGATACTGGACAAGGATAATGAGAATATGCAGAAAATCCAATTAAAGCTACATTTTAAAAATTCCACATATCAACTATATTGTTAATTCTTTAAAGTTAAAGCAAGTCTTTGACTAGCTACCACCTTGTGACTCTTAAGTTCTTCCTTAAAAGTGAATGAAGCCATAATACTATCAATGGAAAAACTGTAATAACCTTTAGAACCAGAAAAAGTTGAGATGCATTGTACATCTAGAAAACTGAGAAGACAAGAGGCAAGCAGGACTGTATGATAAGGAGTTAGTGTCTGACAGCTGAACAGCAGTAACAGAACAATAGAGAACATTTTCATCTCTTGGTAATCAGCACTTTCTGATAGTAAACTATTTTCAGTATATTTAACATGTCTGAAAAGTGTTACATTTTTAATATGTTACATAAATAAAAAAATTTAAAGATGCAAAAGGATCAAACACTAGACTACAAAACTTCAGAGAATCATCTAAGCACCAGAAAGGAAGTATGATACTGTAATGAGAAAAAAAAAAAAGTCCCCAACGTATAATACCTAGAATTTTCATTTCAGCAATTGTCCCTCAATATTGAGACCCTTTGTCTGTTCCAGAGGGGTAATGGCAGGTAGAATTTACCTAAAATCCCCTCAAGTTTCCAGTTCTTCTGGGCACTTCCTCCTCAAAATTCTTTCTGTTACTAATTAATGACACCTTGTTATGGCCTCTGTGTAACTTTGAACAGAAAGAGTCATTTCCCAATGGGTTGTAAAAATGAATGAGGCGTGGAGGGAAGTTATACTTTATACATTAGTAGAGTCACAGAATTTTAGTGACATTCAAGATTGATTTCCTATCTTTTACAAACAAGTGAATTGAAAATTGGAGAAGTTAAGTTGTATTAATTAGGGTCAAAAGTGGTTCCAGGTTTCATAGGAGCATTAGGTTTACATAATTTTGAGAACCTTCTTTAAAACAATAACATAAAATTCTGTTCCTTAAAATGTTTTAAGTAAAATTGATTAAAAACAATTTTAAAAAGCTCCAAAAAACTAGTGTTCTCTGTATATACGGTAATAGCAATTATTAATTAATAAAGGACAAAGATCACATAAACTTGAAATAATTGGGTTAAAATTTTAAGAGCTTTTAAATAAATGATTCAATGGTATTACACAAACTGCAAACGAACAAACAAAAATCACATACAAGACTTTGGGTGCAGCTTGTGAAAGTGAGGGTTTAATATTCTAACCCAAACTGAGTGAGATAAAACCCAATTTGAATAAGTAAAAGCCAAGTAAAGGTTGAATGACCCAGTCACAGGAAATGCAGGGAGGCAGAGAGGGGACACTAGGAACAACTGGAACCAGAAACATGGACCCCCCCCAGGACTGTGCCTGCAACTGTTTCTCTCTGCATGTTGGCTTCATTCCCTTTCACTGCAGACCAGCATTCTTCAGACTCTGAGAACCATGGCCTCTGACCATTCATAAGTTATGCACCATAAAGCTTCAGCCAACGCAGGAAAACTCTCACTGGGCCAAGCCAAATCCTAGCAAAGGACCTTAATTGGTCTCGCTTAGGTCCAAGTCAACTATTGCTAAAGGAGTAGAGTCTAATAAAAATACGGAGCCACCTTTGGCACCTGGTCAATGCAGTAAAGGACCCAGCTAAGAAGAATCTGGAAAGACAAAACAACTACCACATAAGTGATTTACTCAAAATTGAACAGCTAATAAGCAGTAGGTTCAGGATCATAATCTTAGTACAGTACAAAGCTCTTTCTCTGAAAGTGACGCAGATATTAAACAATTTAATTTTCCTGGCTCAGCATTCTTGTGTTTTCTTAATCATAGAAAATTATCAAAATACCAAAACAAAGACAAGATCAAACACAAAATAATTTAGTTTTTTCATTCAAAAATACTTAAAAGTTCTTCTAAGTGATCACTACGCCTATATATCAATTTTCATTAGATATTTATTAATGAAAAATATAGGACATATGGATTAGGTGTGCATTATATATTAACGATAATTCAAAACTGTCCTTTTGCTATTCCGATTCTATTTATTTTCTTATTGTCTCTTTATAATAGATACAGAATGCACAAAAAAGTGGTAGTTGGTCACGCCCTGAGATAAACTGAATATTATTTTACAGTGCTTTCATATGTAAATAGCATCACTACAAGCTATCACTTATTACAGCCACATTTTTATAAAACAAATAGCATATTGCTAAATATTTCAGACCAAAAAGTTCCTGCATAAGGAAGTTGGTATTGATTTGCATTTTCTAGTTAAGTAATTCCTTTATTGATTTATATTTCTTTGCCTTAAACAAAGTGCTTCAATCACTGGAAACATTAAAATAAGAGGAATTGAAAATGGGGGAATTTTGAAAAAATATATCATAATAGAAAGAAAACTCCAAGCCTCCCTTTTTCCTCTCTTAACTCAGCTTAGTAGCATTTTTAAAATTTCATTTCAATTTTCAACTCACAAATTCTCATTGTTCTAGAACAGCTCCAGGAATTCCTCCCCAGTTGGACACATGACGTAAGTTGAATGAATTGCTGGAACAATTTTACGTAGCACCTAAATGATACCACTCTGCTTGAGATGACAGAAAACAAAAACAAAAACAGAGCTTTGCAAATAATTAATGGATTTCAGCTTCAGCTCCCTTTTACCAGGGAGGCCTTCTCCGGATTAAGCTCAGCCTCATGAGCTGTTAAGGGCATGACCAAGGCTATAGTTGTTTCACCACCTAGTGATTGGCAAAAGCAGAAAAAACCTCAACTCAGAAATGGGCTTCAGGAGTCCGGAAATTTGAGAGTCAATGAAGGATCATGAACATCACCAAAATGAAGGCATATGAATTATTTTCTAAATGAGTAAGAACAAAATCTGTTAATGTTCATTTTCAATTTCCTTCACATAGACTAAATCCTGCCGAGCTGGCTCACAGCACAGGGCTGCTTACGGAGAAGACAAGACAACAGGATGCACGAGGAGAGTGTGTGACAATGTGATTCCCCAACAGAGGACCTACAGTAATCACATAGTACAGAGGGTGTCCAAAGAAACATTGTAAGGGGCCCATGGGGCTGTGAAACATTGAGAAACCTGAGCTGAGCTCTCACCAGCCTGGTAAATTCCACTGGCACCAAGATGCTGAGCCAATTTAAATGCAAAGCAAAAAACTAGCAAGATTTGCCAGACTCTTTAAAATGTAATTATAGCAACCCGTTCAAGGATCAGTTTAACATATAAGCAACTTGAAGAAGACTGCTGATCACATTCGAACATTTTACATTCCACATACCTATGCAATGACATTATCTGGAGGATGTTCTTTCTTAATTAAAGAAAGCCACTTTCTCCTCTCACACTTTGAAAAGTATGTTGTTATTAAATGCATTTGTATCTTTAATTTTTGAATTCTTCAATTTTCTCCACCGATATTTTACTAAGTGATGGTAATTTAGAATAATGTATCAGGTATGCTTAGTGCTACAGTAAGTCTCCATTCTCCTGCCTTCTCCCCCAACCCTGCTGCAAAACCAACTTGGTAATTTCTGCCCATCTCAGCCTTTATCTGTGCCCAGGGAGAATGGCTTCTACCAACGGTGTCACCTAAGCTCCCTTGCCTTCTGGCTTTTAGTTGGGTTTGGCCAGTGGGAGGCACTGAAATGAAGTCAGAAAACTGAAGGAAAGACAGATCGAGGTGATTATTAGGCCCTACTCTCTTCCAACAGGGTGGCAGTTTAGCAGGAGTTGTGTTCCTCTGGAGTGGGTATATCAGATGGCCTCTCTCACATGGCTGCAGCTGTCTCCAAATGCCAGCGGCTGCCTCCTGCCCTTGCCTGTGTTGGCCTTATAGTGGTAACGACTTCTTGTCATTGTTAGTTTCAGAAGGCTTTGCCAGTTCTTTTCGAATTCCTTAACTCTTCCCTTACCTTAGTACAGAGTCCCTTAATTATGTTTTCTTAAATTATTCTCATATGTACAACATCTCCTCTCCTCCCAGGACTTTGATTAATACAATTGACAATGGAATACTATTCATTGCAATATCAAATCTGAAGGCCTGCATATCTATTAGCAGCAAAGTCGATGCAAAGTGAAGTGACAACAGTCCCACAGAAAAGGGTGTATATTTCCAGAAAGCAGTATGGTGTAATGGATCAGTATATAGCCGGATATTATAGTTCGAAGTCTGGTTCTTCTGCTTAGATCCATGAACTTCAGCACTTTTCCAGCTTTTCAAAACCTGTTCTTGCTTAGTAAGATAAGGCTGATAATAATATCTTCCTTATAAATTTGGTGCTGAGATTAAATGAGATAATTTAGTTCAAACTCATAGCATGCCACAGGCATTAAAACTGGGAGCATGACAGTTATAATTCTGTCAATGGTGTTAAAAATTGTTTCCAGTGATGAAACCTCAACTGAGAGGTGTGATCTAAACACTTTAAAGACATGTCCTTTCGTGACCTATGCTAGGGAAAGTCCATAGTGCTATTTTACTCAGTTTACAAGTTGCCACAACATTACCATTACTGTCAAAGAATGATCAGCAATATCCCGGATTATTTTCTCGATTAATTTCAGGCTACAGGAGGTTCCCAGCTTTGAAATATTTCCTTTCCCCACCCCAGAAAAATACAGAATGAAGGTGACTATTATGAAAGTGGTGATAATGATGATGGTAACTCTTACTGAGATTAACGTGCCAGGACTATTCCAAGCATTTTACATGTGTTAAATCTTTAAATCCTCATAAAAGTTACATATGGTTACATATTATTATTGTCCCATTTTGCAGATAGAGCATCAAGGCAAGGATTAAGTAACTTGTCCATGGTCAAATCTAGTAAGTGGTGGAAGTGAAGTTACAACCCTGGAGTTCAGGCTCCAGCATCCATATGCGAAAATGCCCAGTTATACTACCTCCGTCTGCCATTGTGACGGTACTCTTCATGTCATGCATATCCGAGTTCTGTATTTATGAATGCAAACATTTTATTCAGAATTATAACACCACTGAAAATTTTCTTTGTCAAGCATGCATTTTACAGAGCAAATATAATTAGGCCATTTAAATTTATTATTGAATTTTCTATTCAGCATAGTTAAAATATTTTTTGTTGAAATTGTATTTATCACGATCGTTTTTCTGTAAACTGTACACTGAATATCTGATTTATTAGTCAGTCATTTCGTCCATATCAAATGTGAATGATTATAGCTTGTATCCGTAGGACTCTTATTTTATTATTATCATAATAGAGCTTTCAGCAGACCCACGTTTAATTTACATGAATTCAATCAACTTGGCCAAAATGTAGAATAAATCTAAAGGTCTCAGTGATTTCCCAAACCCACTCCCAAGGGATTATCAAACATGAAAAAATTGTATACATGATGAAGAGGGTTGTGACTCCCCCAGTGAATGAATTAAGGAATTAATGGGACCAGAGTTGATGAAAAACTGGTTATTAACATAATCTTGAAATACATCCCTACAAATTAAAATTTACAGAAATTACACTTTACAGTACAACAGAGAAACCACACAACACCTTAACCAAGTTATGAATGTTAACATCGTAAATAAAATGTAAACACACATGATGCACCTGCAAATGTGACAGCCTAAGAAGGACATAACATCACGTATTTAGCAGCCCAGTCAGTAAGTACTAAACCGAGTCATATGATAAGGAAACGTCAGGTGAACCAAACTGAGGACAGTCTATAAAACAACTAGCTTGTAATCGTGCAAAATATCAAGGTTAGGAAAGAGAGAAAAAAAAGGCTAAGAAAATTAGCCTTAAGATTGAATTAAGTGGCCGGTCACAGTGGCTCATGCCTGTAATCCCAGCACTTTGGGAGGCCAAGGCTGGCGGATCATGAGGTCAGGAGATCGAGATCATCCTGGCTAACATGGTGAAACCCTGTCTCTACTAAAAATACAAAAAAGTAGCCGGGCGTGGTGGCACACGCCTGTATCCCAGCTACTCGGGAGGCTGCAGGAGAATGGCGTGAACCTGGGAGGTGGAGCCTGCAGTGAGCGGAGATCGCCCCACTGAACTCCAGCCTGGGTGACAGAGCGAGACTCTGTCTCAAAAAAAAAAAAAAAGAATTACGTGAGATTTAGGAAATGTAATAACTTAACTGCAATACATGAACCTGGCCCAGATTCTGTACTGGAAGAAAAATTGCTGTGAATGCTATTATTGGGATAATTGATGAAACCGGAATGTGGACTCTACATTAGGTAAAATTAGCATAACAATATTAAATTTCCTGAATTTGATAACTAGGTTGTGGTTTTGTAAGAAAATACCCTTGAGAAATATACAATAAAGTATTAAGGGATAAAAAATAATGATGTATGCAATCTATTCTCAAATGGTTCAGCAAAAACCTATGTGTATGTGTGTGTGTGTGTGTGTGTGTGTGTGCGCGCGCGCACAATGAGAGAATAAAAAAGCAAATGTGGGACAATATTCAAAATCAGTGAATATGTGTAAAGGATATACAATTATTCTTTGTACTTTTATGAAACTTTATGTTGGAACTTATTTCAAGATCAAAAGTTGTTTAACAAAATAATTCCTGGAAGTCTTTAGGGAAACATTAACCAAAATTGGGAAAATTGCTACAATCTATTGTAGAAAATAATGATAATACTAGAATTTAAAATTTCCACAAAATTGTGAAGTGTTGCAAAAACCCTCAAATTATTTACTTGCTGATTATTGTCCTTCTATGGAATTGCATGTTGAGTATATTATCCTACAATACATGCATATTAGTGAACAGAGCTATCTACCAAGAATCTTGTACTCAATATTTATGGGCAATTTAGGGATTTTCCAGGGTGATTTTTACTATTTGTGATTTTCAACTTATTTTAAAACTAAAAACCAGCTTTTAAAATGTTACCTCAGCGTATTTCTAGAAAGTCCAGCTTTTCTGGATCAGTCTTTGCAGATCTTAAGTTTTAAGGATGCAGTCTACAATATGTGAGAGTTTGTGTTGACTAGATAAGGCTGTTTTTTGTTTTTTGCAGGAAGACAGATCATTATATTGACATATTCTTAGCAGCATCTTGCAGGAGGGAGAGAAAAGTCAAGATTACATATGTTTTGAGGTTCTGATTTAAGGTAAAGTTTTCAATGTAGGAGTATGCTTAGAACTAGGCAAAACTTGGCCGGGCACGGTGGCTCATGCCAGTAATCCCAGCACTTTGGGAAGCCAAGGCAGGCAGATCACCTAAGGTCAGGAGTTCGAGACTAGCCTGGCCAACATGGTGAAACCTCATCTCTACTAAAAATACAAAATTAGCTGGGCATGGTGGCACACACCTATAATCCCTGCTACTCGGGAGGCTGATTCAGGAAAATCACTTGAACCCGGGAGATGGAGGTTGCAGTGAGCCAAGATCATGCCATTGCATTCCAGTCTGGGAGACAAGAGCAAAACTCCATCTCAAAAAAAAAAAAAAAAAACCTTGGGCAACACTTGTGATAATTTTAGGGTTGGTACATACAGTAAGACAGGTTTTACAGGTAAGTTAAAGAATAAACATTGCTTGTTAAGCTTGGTTGAATCATCTGTTATCCTGATAAGAGGCTATTTACTCAAATAAGGATAAGTTAAACTGTATGATTTTGAAATAAATGGACTTGTAGAAATTTTCTAAATCAAGCAATAAAGTTATTTAAAACTTCATCTTCCTAGGGAAGAGTTGTATGAAATAGCAAATGCATGTTAATACGGACTGTGTAGGTGGTTTCTATTCTGTTTCTATTCTTTTAGGCCTAAAGACAGTAATAGCTTCCAGCAGTTACTAACCCCAGGGTGCTTCATCATCTGTGGCTGATTTCCCTTCAACATGCCTACATCCTTGAAAATAACCTTTCTTAATACTTTTTTCAATTACTCTAATTGAATATGCCATCTGTTTCTTAATGGTATCCTAACTAATAAAGATAATTATGAGTCGATAAACATTTGTTCACTTGTACATATTTATAAATTCACCAACTCTCACAGAATCACTTGGTTGTCTGGCATTAATCAATTGCATTGCTATTCCAATTCAATATCATTGCATATGGTGTAGTTACAGTTGGTGCAGCAAAATGCAAACTCAAGAGTAAAAGACTGTGCTTTGTGCCTGGACCTCTTTGACTCCGCATACAGAAGTAAGTGGTCTCATTCTTAATCTCTTGCATTAGTTCTAACAGAGGACAGGAGAAACTTAAACTACTCCAGCCAAATAATGGGAATTTTGCACCTGCATAGCTTATTCCTGCACTTTTGTTCTGGTTCTGAAAACTGCACTTATTTTTAAATTTTTCTCAGTCTCTATCTTCATTCTTGCCAGTCCCAGTTGCCAAGAATTGGAGATTTGACCATAAATCATAGTCAAGTGCAAGGGCAGCTACCTACTGGCTGCTTGACTATTGCTACTGGCCTGTCTGGAGTCTTAGAACTGCTCTTCGAACCCCTCTTCCTTCTAGCTGTGTAACCAAAACACTGGAGTTATTTCAGTGACTTTGTGGGCTTTTCATGTAATGTATTGTAACGGGACAGCTCTCCTGATTAGGAATTTGTGTTTAATTTTTACTGCCTAAATTATTCCTAGGTTGTGTGTGTGTGTGTGTGTGTGTGTGTGTCTGTGTGTGTTGAGCCTCCACTGCCACTGCCTACGTACATTACCTCCTCTATTGCTATACCCTTTAGTGTGGTATCTGTCCCCTAAGTATCTAATGAAGAAAACAAATAAGGGTTGTCTGCCAACTCCGCTGTAATACACTCACAAAAGCTTCTGAATCTTTAAAAGAAACAAAGCAAAGAAAATAAATGCATGTCTAAGCACATTTCCTGAATATGTGAAAGTTCTCTGGCCTTTCTCTTCCATACAAAGGTTACCATCATCTTTAGTATACATACCTCGCAAACATCCGCCAAGTGGTGTATTGAATAATTTAGTGTGATTTAGCATGGCTGCTTGTTCTCCGTTAGACTTGTGTGGAATGAAATAAAAGAAAGGACGTAAGGCAGACACAGAGGAGCACAATTATAGGCAAATCACACTAGGTTTCATTCATCATTCTGTGCTTTCATGCCAGGAACTATTTCAGTTTAGTTATAATATGCACATTATATTTATTTCAATGAGAAACAAATACTCATATAACACGTATCCTAATACTTACATAGATAAAAGTGAACTCTACTCAAAAGCCTATGTCACACACAATTTCCCTGGCACCTTGAAAAAGAAGGGTAGTGCTTTTGTAAAGAATATGTTATGAATAGCCAATGTATAAGCAGAGAATATGAAATCGCCCTTTGGGTTTCATATGGATGCTACTTTCAGAGAGCTGTGTAACTAAAACCCTGGAGTCATTTCAATGACTTTCTGGGCCTCTCATGCAAAGTGTTATAAAGGGACAGCCCTCCTGATTAAGAAATTGCATTTAACTTTTATTGTATAAATCGCACAGTATATGATCTAATATAGTAATCAAAACCTTTTACTTTCAAGTTAGACAAACCTGGGTTTGAATTCCAGCTCCCACTCTTACTAGCTCTGTTGGCTTTTGCGAATTGATTTGTTTCAGCAAACTTTGGTCACCTCAACTAAAAATGGTGATAAAACTAGCTCCTACTCATGAGGGTATTATGAGAATTAAATGAAATAATGCATGAAAAACACAAAACATGATGTCTAACATATGTGAAGCACTTCACACTACCATGTCATTTGAAGTTGCTATTTTAATATTGAACTTGCATAGGGGAATAACCAGTTTTCACAATTAACCCTATTATCTACATTCAGATGAAACCCAAATAAATAATACTTGCTAACTTCTTTCTGCCCACCAGTTGCTAATAATCAACAGCCCACTAGGGATTTTCAAGTGGAAGTTCCACCAGCACATCACAGTTTCTATGTCTGAAATCAGGTGTATTATTTTCCATCTAACAAGAAAGTTCTTCCTTTTGACTTACTGACTACTGTTAAACTACAAAAATTCCCTTGTTTTCAAAGATAGCTAGAATCATGAATTTTACTTGATCTTGTTAGAGATTAAGGAAATTGGAAAGTAGAACCAATGAACAGGGCATTGTTCTTCTCCAGATCTATCTATCTAGCTAGCTAGCTATCTATCTATCTAGCTATCTATCTACATATCTATCTCTCTGCTTATATATATCTCTATCTACATAAATGTACCTGATTATTACTACTGATCATCACATATATCATGACTATAATCCCTAAAACAAGACAAAAAGTTCCCAAAATGGTTAATACAATTTAGAAAAGAAAAAAGTTAATCAACATCTAAATTTAAAGCTTTTAGTAAATTTCTTGCAGATTACTCAGTTATAAAAAAATGCAAATTGTTTACCTTTGTATAGTATCTTAAAGTTTACCAAGATTTTATATATATATCAACTCTTCACAAAAGAAAGTAGGAGTATTAATCTTGTTTTTCATATAATAACACAAAGACAAAAAATTTGAGAGACTTCATTTTCTCATTAAATACATTAAATGATTATATACAAGGATACAGATACTGAGTCTACAATTTTGCACAAAGTAGATGGTGTCTCTTTTCATAGATATATGCTTTTTCATATATATTTAATTTATTTTTATGTGAAAAATAATATTTGTGCACATTTAGAATACTATGTGATTTTTTTTTTTTTTTTTTTTTTTTTGAGACAAGGTCTCATTCTCTCACTCAGGCTGAAGTTTAGTGGCATGATCCTGGCTCATTGAAGCCTAGAACTCCTAGGCTCAAGCAATCCTTCCCTTCAGCCTCCTGTGTAGCTGGGGCTACAAGCACGTGCCGCCACACTTGCCTTTTTTTTTTTTTTTTCTAGAGATGAAGTCTCACTATGTTGCCCAGGATGGTCTTGAACTCATGGGCTCAAGCAATTTTCCCATCTTGGCCTCCCAAAGTGTTAGTATTACAGGTGTGAATCATTGTGCCTGGCCTGATGTTTGATCTATGTATATATTGTAGAAAGATGCAATTAAGCTAATTAACATATGCATTGCCTTACCAATCTATCATTTCTTTTTCTGATAACAACATTAAATACCTGTTAATATTCCCTTAAGATATTACACTCTATCATGTTTTTTCAGAATCAGAAGCCAGAGTCCAGTAAAGGGCTGCTTTAAATTGGGCTATCACAAAAGGCTTCACTGATAAGTTGGCATGAGCAGGAACCTATACGAAGTGAGGCATCAGCCATGCAGCTCTGATGGAAGAGCACTCGAGGGAGAGGGAGCAGCAAGTGCAAAGTCCTCTAGGCAGGAGCTTGCTTGGAAAGGTGAGTCCATGGCAAGGCGGCTCACAGGGTGGGGACGAAAGCAGCCAGGAGCCCCATAATGCAGGGCTTTGTGGACAATTGGGAAGTTTTTAGAATCTCTACTGCATGCTCTGCCAAAAAGTTTTTAGCTAGTAAGTGGCAGACCTAGGGAACAACTTTGAGTATTCAAATTCAAAATCTGAGATGATGGCACATGAAGAGAGCTTCTAAGGGAAGCAGATAAGGCTCTGCCTGGCACCTTTAAGCCTGACAACAAGGCCCTACCACTTTTTCTCCTCGATGCCACTGGGTGTGGAGAATAACTAGAATCTCTCTGGTTCCAACTCACCTATGAAACCAGCTCATGTTCTCAGTCATTCCTCCTCCTTTTGCTCCAAACCTCCTAATGGGAGAACAAGGGCTGGCAGAATGATCACAGAAGAAATCATATTCCCTGTGCTCTCTGCTTTAGCCACTTGTTAAAATTTAGTTCTAATAAAGTTCTGCCATGCTTTCCAGTGGTGCTGTAAGATAAGTCACTTGGACACTTTTGTTTTTCTCTTTCTGCAAAAACAAAGATGCTGATGCTATTAATAGTTTCAAAGGCTGCTTTCTGGCAGTAACATGAGGTAACGAGTGTATAATTGTTTTGGTCTCTTTTCTAGAAAGATATGTTAATAATATTCATTAAGTAATTTTATGTCCCCAGCCTGTGCTAGGTATCATGGAACATGAAAAGAAGTAAAATGCCAAGGTCCCGACCACACAGAACTCAGAATTCTGTTCAGGGACAGAATATGTGTCCATAAGCAACACCAAAGGTTTAAGATCCTTAACATTAAGAAAAGGGCCACAGGGATGTGGCCAGGCCTTTAGACCCAACTCTCTAAAAGGGTCGAGGAATCAGCTGACATCTGGCTAGGATTTAGGCTTCTCTGAATTAACAGGAAACCTTGGTCCCAATTTCTCCCTTCAAGGTGTACAAATTCTCTCTATATTTTTAAAAATCACATCGGATTTTAAAAGTATAAAAAGAATGCTAAGGTCATGCAGTCCCCTCAAGGAAATTAGGAGCACACCCATCTATATATGTTCCATTCAACAAGGTAGGTCAATGGGCTATTTTCTGGTGATTTTTAAGAGGGCCCTGACCTACCCCTACCCTCAACACTTCCCATTGACCCAACCAAAGTGCTTATAATTTCCACTTTTTGTGTTACTTCCTTAGAATGGATAATAGATATACTATGTTGATTAGAAGCCTTTGTTAGAATGAAAGCAAGATACTAAGAGAAATAACTCATTAACTGATTAGCATGGATTAATATACCATTTTCAAGGAGAAAGGTCTGAGGAGACTGTAAATATGAAGGGTTTTGGAATGAGAGAGAATGCATGAGAAAAATGGAACAAAAGAACCCAGAAT
>NW_012101288.1:857064-858837 GCF_000951045.1 Mandrillus leucophaeus | reverse complement strand
GACAATTTGATTTCCTCACTTCCTATTTGAACACCCTTTATTTCTTTCTTTCTCTTGCCTGATTGCCCTGGCCAGAACTTACAACACTATGTAAAACAGGAGTGGTGAGAGAGGGCATCCTTGTCTTGTGCCAGTTTTCAAAGGGAATGCTTCCTGCTTTTGCCCATTCAGTATGATATTGGCTGTGGGTTTGTCATAAATAGTTCTTATATTTTGAGGTATGTTCAATCATTACCTAGTTTATTGAGAGTTTTTAGCATGAAGGAGTGCTGAATTTTATCAAATGCCTTTTCTGCATCTACTGAGATAATCATGTGGTATTTGTCATTGGTTCTGTTTATGTGATGGATTACATTTATTGATTTGTTGGACCAGCCTTGCATCCCAGGGATGAAACCGACTTGATTGTGTTGGATAAGCTTTTTGATGTGCTTCTGGATTTGGTTTGCCAGTATTTTATTGAGGATTTTCACATCGATGTTCATCAGGGATATTGGCCTGAATTTTTTTTCAATCTCTGCCAAATTTTGGTATCAGGATGATGCTGGCCTCAAAATGAGTTATGGAGGAGTCCCTCTTTTTCAATTGTTTGGAATAGTTTCAAAAGGAATGATACCAGCTCCTCTTTATACCTCTGGTAGAATTCGGCTGTGAATCTGTCTGATCCTGGGCTGTTTTTGGTTGGTAGGTTATTAATTACTGCCTCAAATTAAGAACTTGTAATTCGTCTATTGAGGGATTTGACTTCTTCCTGGTTTAGTCTTGGGAGGGTGTATGTGTCCAGCAATTTATATACTTCTTCTAGATTTTCTAGTTTATTTACATAGAGGTGTTTATAGCATTGTCTGATGGTAGTTGTATGTCTGTGGGATCAGTGATGAGATCTCCTTTACTATTTTTTATTGTGTCTATTTGATTCTTCTCTCTTTTCTTCTTTATTAGTCTGGCTAGTAGTCTATTTTGTTAATCTTCAAACTATGATACAAGGCTACAGTAACCAAAACAGCATGGTACTGGTACCAAAACAGATATATAAACCAATGGAACAGAACAGAAGCCTCAGAAATAACGCCACACATCTACAATCATCTGAGGTTTGACAAACCTGACAAAAGCAAGCAATGGGGAAAGGATTCCCTATTTAATAAATTGTGTTGGGAAAACTGATTAGCCATATGCAGAAAACTGAAACTGGACCCCTTCCTTACACTTTATGCAAAAATTAACTCAAGATGGATTAACTACTTAAATGTAAGACCTAAAACCATAAAAACTCTAGAAAAAAACCTAGGCAATACCATTCAGGACATATGCATGGGCAAAGACTTCATGATTAAACACCAAAAGCAATGACAACAAAAGCCAAAATTGACAAATGGGATCTAATTGAACTAAAGAGCTTCTGCACAGCAAAATAAACTATCATCAGAGTGAACAGGCAACCTACAAAATGGGAGAACATTTTTGCAATCTATTGATCTGACAAAGGGTTAATATTCAGAATCTACATAGAACTTAAATAAATTTACAAGAAAAAAACAAACAATCTCATCAAAATGTGGGTGAAGGATATGAACAGACACTTCTCAAAAGAAGATATTTATGTGGCCAACAAACACATGAAAGAAAACTCATCATCACTGGTCACTAGAGAAATGCAAATCAAAACCACAATGAGATACTATCTCACACCAGTTACAATGGCAATTATTAAAAAGTCAGAAAACAGATGCTGGAGAAGATGTGGAGAAATAAGTACACTTTTACACTGCT
>NW_012101288.1:856217-856593 GCF_000951045.1 Mandrillus leucophaeus | reverse complement strand
TGGATAAAGAAAATGTGGCACATATACACCATGGAACACTATGCAGCCATAAAAAAGGATGAGTTAATGTCCCTTGCAGGGACATGAATGAAGCTGGAAACCATTCTCAGCAAACCAACACAAGAACAGAAAATCAAACACCACATGTTCTCACTCGTAAGTGGGAGTCGAACAATGAGAACACATGGACACAGGAAGGGGAACATCACACACCAGGGCCTGTCGGGAAGTGGGGGGCTAGGGGACGGATAGCAGTAGGAGAAATACCTAATGCAGATGATGGGTTGATGGGTGCAGCAAACCACCATGGCATGTATAGATCTATGTAACAAACCTGCACGTTCTGCGCCAGTATCCTATAACATAAAGTGTAATA
>NW_012101288.1:848612-850738 GCF_000951045.1 Mandrillus leucophaeus | reverse complement strand
TGGGATGACATGAAACCCACCTTGACTG
The DNA here is from genome assembly GCF_000951045.1 of Mandrillus leucophaeus. NCBI lineage: Eukaryota > Metazoa > Chordata > Mammalia > Primates > Cercopithecidae > Mandrillus > Mandrillus leucophaeus. Next base: position 850,710 of record NW_012101288.1, on the reverse strand, counting down.
CTCAGATCCAAACCCATGGAGAATACCTAGGGTTGGTACCAGAGAAACACTCCTTCTGCGGCATCAGCCTCCTACGCCTGCACCTCCATCAACAACTCTTGAAAAATAAAAAATCACCTTCATCTCAATCTTACTCCACGACCTCAACGCCTAGTCAAGAATTTTTCTATTCTTTAGCTAAACTCGTATCTCCTGGTTATAGAACATTAAAAAGGAAACATTGTATGCCCACCTTTTTTGGGGGGGAGGGGTGTCATTTTCACTGTTGTACTAATGATAGTCCTGGAAAAGCCATCTTTTTAAAAAAGATTAATAAATGTCCCCAATGCACATGATGACTTTTAAGATGAGGTAAATAACGAGAAAAAGACACAGACTTTCTTCCGAGTAGCAAAGAAATGCAGAAGAGTCAAATTCTGGAGAAGCAGAAACACAGACGGGAGGGAATGTGGAATGCTACCACACATAATATATTCAGGTAGCTTCAGGATAATATTTTCTTTAAAAAATATTCATTACACATGCCTGGAGACCTAAAAACCATTGCTCTTTGGCCAAAGACAGCACAGGAAGAATGTTGGATTTCATACCAATCCATTTCGCTATGCACATAGAGATAGATAATAAAAATAAACAGTAAAAAAATACCTATCATGTTTTAGGCACTCAGAAAAAATAGTGTGTGAGGGATCCTACTCCTTCTAATAGCTTAGAGGGGGAAAATATGTAAAATGAGACAACTGGATTTTATATTACCAGTAAAGGGAGGGAAGAGGTTTTGGAGCAGTGGTATTCACATTACTCATAATTACCACAAATAGAAAGTGCCATGTGTTGAACATCATGGTGGGTAGGAGAATGGGCTTTGGGGTATGCAGGCCAAGGCTTGACTTCAGAGCCTGCTACTCACTTACTTGACTTAAGAAAAGTTTGTTAATGCTTCTAAACCTCATCTTTTGACTTGTAAAATGGAGATAATAATAGTACCTATCTCATCAGATGTAGGTTTTTCTGTTATTATGTTCAATTACTGTTGTGATAATAATTGGTACCTCATAGTGCTTTTGTACGAATTGAATTAAATAATATATATGCAGTGTCTTGCACATAGATGCTCAGTAAATTTTTGTTGTTATGGCTATAATATGTCCTAGTATCATCTATCAGGGTTAAAAGCTAAGCAAGTTCAGGACAGTATTTCTTATTTTGGTTTTTATTAACAGGAAGAGAGTCCTCTTATTTGCCTCTGTGCCTTCACCACTATCAACACTATGCCTGTTTGACATTGTGTCATAACATAAGGACTAATCTGGTTTCAAGACAGCAAAGATGACCTAAGCCTCAATTTTCTCCAAACACCTTTCTGACAACAGCTTCCAAGAGACAGCAAAGAACAAAGGTAGCAAAGAAAACAGGCATGAATAGAATTTACAAAGAAAGAGTTTGTTCAATATGAGGAAGAACTCTCTAACAATCAGAGCTTTCAAAATACAGAATGGGCGGCCACAAACTGGTAGAATCTTATGGTTGAGAAGGACTTCGGAGGATATTTCTTCAGTTGTCCTCTAAGGTTTGAATTCTTTTTACTCAACTTCATTTCTTCCTACATCATCCTCATTCTACTGCCTTCTCAACGGACAGAAAACCCACTCACTCCCCAAGGATGTCGGCTCATTTTGAGAAAGATTTTCAGGTTTGGCAAACGTTTTTCATAAAGGGTCAGATAGCAAATAGTTTTGACTTTGTGGGCCATGGACAGTCTCCACTGCTACTTTTGTTGCTGCTACTTCATCAAAAACAGTTTAAAAGTATAAAAACCATGCCTCACTAACAGTCCATACAACAACAGGCCATGTGCAAAATCTCACCTGACATAGTTTGCTAACTCCTCCTCTAAATTGTGACAATTCTTCGCAATATTAAGCCAAAAGCTAACCACTATTGGCTTAATACTTAATGCCTCTCAATTTTAAGCCAAAATGTAACCCCTCTAAATGTTTCCCACTCTTAGTCCTCATTAAGTATAAGCAAATATAGTATAATGTATCCTTAAACTTCTACTACAAGTTTATTATTATAACAACTCTTTGACATATAT
>NW_012101288.1:845433-848207 GCF_000951045.1 Mandrillus leucophaeus | reverse complement strand
GGGTTGATGGGTGCAGCAAACCACCATGGCATGTATAGATCTATGTAACAAACCTGCACGTTCTGCGCCAGTATCCTATAACATAAAGTGTAATAATAATTATGACAAAGAGTGCGTGAGACCAACTCTAGCAACTTTCCAATTTTGTCTAGGGTTGCTATGGTTAATTCCTCTGCGTTTTATATAGAGAACCCATTGTTCAGAGCATTTAAGTCACTTGCCCAAGTGTAGTCAGAGAGTAAGTGGAAGAATAAAGATTAGAAATCTAGAGTCCCAACTCCACACCTGCTTTGCTAAATTAGGGGGAAAAAAAAATGCAGCGGCTCTGAAGATTCTTTGGTTAGGGTTTTTCCAGATCCTATTTTCAAAGCTTTTTTTGTCTATTATGAATGTTTACTTAAGAAAAGGCTATTAGGGCTCAAATTGGGATTAGAATGAAAAGAAACTTAAACCCCTAGTGAAGTACATCTTAAAATTCAGAAGTAGAAAAGTACTCATGGATCAGAGGTTGGTGCAATATGCAGACACATTTCCTCTTTTCTTCCCACACTCATCTTAAAAATAATACCAGACAGTACTAGACATCAAAGCCAGCCAGCCGAGACAGGAGGAAGTGACTATTCAAACAGGGAGGAATTCAACAAGGTAAGTCCCTAGCAAATAAGTCCTGGTGATAAATGCAACAAAGCCATCACTGAATTGATCAATGTCTCAGGAAACATATGGACCTAGCCCACAAACATCATGAAAAGTTTTCCTGATAATGCTGGTGGTTGGGTCAGTTTTGTAGAAGAAAATTGTTTGTCATAAACACCTAAAGATATTTTTTTGAGTCCTACATTTTTTTAAACTCAAGAGAAAACATCATAGTACAATGGGGGAAAAAATAGTGCTTGACTCATATAGATCTATTTTTCCAATTGCCAGCTTCAGTATAAATAGTATCAAAAAGAAATGTGAAAGCACAAAATATAAATGTTATTTGTTTTACCTATTTACCCAAGAATTTAAACACTTACACTCTGTGACACAGAAATACAATTACAAAAAGAATTCTGGATATAACAAAAAAGTACAATGATGTTTACTGCAATATTATTTGAAATATTACAATTATTGGGAACAATGTAAATATCAATATTTCTTAAGATGCTTTGGGCTGCAAGTAACAGAAAAAAATTTACAGTGGGGGAAAAACAAGAAAACGTTTTTATTGCATATGTCAAAAACATCATGGGGAAAATATATTTCAAGAGTTGATTAATGTATTAGTTCAATGATTCATGAAGAATGATGGTTACTTCCATCAGTTTCCTCTACTTGGCATATAAACTGTTCTCACAATAACTCCACTCATCAGTATATGGTTCCACAAATACAGGTTTCATAACAATATTGAGCAAAATAAGAAAAACTTTTTTTTTAACTTATGGAAACACCTTTCCAAGAAACCTCTGTTAGACTTCTTCTAATTTCCCTTTGACCAGAATCACATCACATACACATTCCTAAGCAAATACCAAGCTAGGGGTATGGGATTCCCTTATCTGATCTAGGAAAGCACATAGCCTATTAGTGTAAGTGGATCACTCAAACTAGATCTGAGATCTGAAAGGAATAGGAATAGACATGACAGGGAAATATTCTATACTTTGATTTAAAAAAATAACATTGATATACAGTAGTTACCTCCAATGAATAAGATTGAGAGGTAAATGAGTCAAAATATGAGAGGTTATGCTGTGATAACAAGTAGATCCTGAATTTCAGAAGCTTAATGATATAACAATATAAGTTTTCTTTCATGCATATCGACAGTCTTATGCAAGTCCCCCAGCTCTTCTTAGCAGCTCATTTCCAAGCAGTGACATTAGATTCAGGTTCCTTCTAACCCTACTATTTAAAGCATATTGCCTTCAAAATTATTGCAGAAGGCAAGGAGAACATGCTGACTGTGCAGGCATTTTAATGGCAGCCTTGGAATTGGGTTACATTACTTTCACTAACACCCCTTTGGCCACAATGCAATTACACATTACCTCCCCTAACTGCAAGAGAAGCAAGGGAATACAGTTTGTATGCATAGAAAATGAATAATAAAACTCCAATTTGGTTATACATAGTTTTGTCTTAGTCATGAGAGATTATTAATGTGACTTTTATTTTACTTTATGCACTTGTCCCTTTTTTGTTTGAAAATGGCTGTTATTTTGTAAATTAAAATAGTTGTAAATAGAAAGAAAGTAAAACAATCTCTAGTTGTGTTTAATAAGTCACCTGGTTATGATAGTATTTAATCACATTTTCCTTGTACAGAAATCCTCTCTCCCTTTTTATTCCATATGGGGACTCAGAGAAGAAAATTATTGTGGAGAGTCTACACGTTATGGACCCACCATAGAAGGCCAAAGATTTGGAATCCAGAGAAGCAAAAGAAGTCAGAACATTTTAACCAGACTTTACTGTTGTTTGTATTTTCACTTACTTCTTTTTAGGTTTATTTTTATTGTGGTAAAATACACATAAAATAAAATTTACCATGTAACCATTTTCAAGTGTACACTTCGGTGTCATTAAGCTCATTTACAATGTTGTGTAGCCATCACCACTACCTAGTTCCAGAATTTTTCATCACCCCAAATGGAAATTCCATACTCATTAAGCAATCACTCCCCATTTCTGTCTTCCTCAAGTCTTTGGTTTTTGTTTATATGGATTTTCCAATTCTGGATATTTCATATCAATGCAGTCATACAATGAATGGCCTTTTGTGT
>NW_012101288.1:836035-842083 GCF_000951045.1 Mandrillus leucophaeus | reverse complement strand
AAATGTTAGGGAACTTACTCAAAGTTACACAATTAATTGGCTGGGGTGGAGTGGGAGAGGATGCAGGATACACAACCTAGATCTTTAAGAAGCTCTTTCTACTCTGAGGTTCCATGTCCACCGCCAGGGAAACACAAAGACATCACAGCCCTCTTACACTGGCAAATCCCAAAACAGCTCCAAAACTCACAAAATATTCTCTTCTTCGTGTTAAATATCATCTGTTTCCTGTTGCTCAAATAACCACCGTAATGTTCCTTCTCCTTTAAGTAAGGTTTTCTAAGTATGTTCGCTCCTTAGTAGCTGCAGCCAGTATTGATCTTTCCTCTTCTTAATGATCAATATATTTTTGCTCCATACCTAGGATATCGGATATGGATTTATGGAGACAGTCATTTGGGTATAGGTTTATAATAATTATTCAATTCTATCTGACTGCCTTTTTAATGTACAAGGAACATATATTCAAAGCTTTATTGTGTTCAGTCTTAATTGTTAAGTGTTTTGCCTTTGTAAATTTTTTATCCCCTAAATTAATGTAAATTCTCTTAGATGTACAATGGGAAAAGAAAAACCACTTTCTAATTATGAATAATTACTCAAAATTGGATAACAGATCCTCAAATTTCCACCATTTCCAAACAAACAAACAAACAAAATCTGGAGAATGCCATGCGTAGTAGGCAGCCTCTGAGATACCCCCTACGGATCCCCAATTCTCAGCACATTGCTAACTCATGCCATTGTGTAATCCTCTCTCTTTTAATATGGGCTGGACCTAGTGATGGCTTCTCACAAATAAAATAGGGCTGACATGATATGATGTCACTTCCAAGACTGGTTACAAAAAGACTTGCGGGCTCTCTTTGTCTCTGTCTCCGTCTTTCTCTCTTCTTTCTGTTTTTTCCTCACTTGTTCTGATGGAGCTAACTGTCCTGATGTGAGCTTCCCTGTGGAAAGGTCCATGGCATGAAATTGAGGCCAGCATCTGGCCAAAACCTAGCAAGGAACAGAGGCCCCTAGTCCAACAGCCTGCAAGAAAATGAGTCCTGCCAACACCCACATGAACGAGCTTAGAAAGGGACTCTCTCCAAGTCAAGCCTTGACACAACAGCAGCTCCTGACACCTTGAGCAGAGCCTTGTGCAAAATGCTAAGTTGAAGTCTAGGCCACGTCTTGATTGTTGACTCTCACAAACTGTAAGATTAAGAAATGATTGTTGGTTGAAGTCGCTATGTTTCAGCCATTTGTTACACAGCAATGGGTAGCTAATATGATAAGTATTTTGTCTTATCAAAAGGTAAAGAGATTGCTTGGTGAGTAAGGAGATTCCTTTTGGGGTGAAGATGTGGTAGAACAAGATAAAGATATGGTTCCACAATGTTGTGAATGTACTATATAACATTGAACTGTAAATTTTAAAGTGATCAATTTTGTGTTCTATGAATTTCCCCTTAATAACTATTTTAAAGGAAGCAGCACAAGACATAAACAAAGAAGGAAGGAGAAAAATAAGAAGATAAAAGAAAAAACAAAAGTTTACTTAAGAACCCCTAGAAGAAAACAATACATCACAATAAGTGAAAACTACGATCAAAATTCAGCACCAAGTTACTTAACCTAATGAATCTACCAACTTACAATTGTGAGCAAACAGAGAGCCCAGGGCTCAGTAAGGAGAGAACAAGATGACAAAAGGAGCTGAAATGTGTGTCACAGCACCCAGTAAATGAAGCAGAAACTATAAAAATGTTTTACCGTGAGGAAAGGAAATAAGACGAGGGACATAAAGTAGCTGTTTCTCAATAAATAATTCTAAAACAATTTAACCCTTTAAATTCTGTGATATAATTTGATTCAAAAGTAAAACATTAAATAGCAAAAATAAGGTAAGGAAGATATTTTGATTTTTAAATCTCAATAAACTACAGGTAGATTCTGAACTTGTTTTTTTGTTTTTCTTTAATGTACCAAAGACCACTAAGGTACAGTCTGAAATCAAGAATTCAATTAACAAACAGAAATCAGAACTTCTGCTTGTAATAAGGTAAGGTGTTATATTTAGTGTGGGAAGAGACAATTGTTTAAATTATTTTACAATGAGGAAAATATGTATTTGTCATGCAACATATTTAGGCTATACTGTGTCTGAGACTTCATGTTTGCTTCTAGGAAATGTATATGGTCTTGTACTTAATGTCAAAGCCAGCCGCCCTCTCGCCATCCCTCTTGTTGTTTTCTTAGATCAGTGGTTCTTAACTCTGGCCTGGGGAGCTTAAAAAATTCATGGTTCTACCCTCAGAAATTCTGATTTTTTTGGCCTGAAATGTGGCCTGGGCATTGGATAGGAATTGACCTTTGTTCTAAACAGAATGGAGAAATAGAACAAGCCTGTGTTCCAGATTAGAAAATGTCAGAATTTAGGAAATGCATTGCTGAGGATTACTCTGTTTCAATATATCCTGCAAATGTGGTTGGAAGTGATAATAAACACTATGGCCAAATAGATGTGTGTGAATAATGGGTAGCAGGAGGTGAAGAGTAAAGACTCAAAGTGTACAGGTTGAATGACAGGGGCATAGGGTAGGATCATAAGGCAAGTTGGTGTGTCCATGTAGGGTCTTACCAGTGAAAGAGATACTTTATGGAGCATTATTTTTAAAGTGTCCACAACCTATGTGCGCAGCCATGTCAAGTCACTTATTATTTTTTCCTGTTTAACATTGTCACTGTGTTTAGTTAACCCCAACTCATCAATATGGTCTGATATACCCATGAAACGTTAGATGCAACTGCTGCAGGGGAATACAGAGCAATGGAGAGCAATGTGGCTGGCTCACTTTGACTTCCTTATTAACAGCCACTTGGAGGGGCTGCCTCCTAACAAAACAGACATGGTCAGGAGTTCCAGGGGCTGACCACTGGTGAAGTGACCACTGGCCTAAAACTGAATTAAAGGAAGATGGAATTGAAGGCTATAATACAAACTCTATTGTTAACTGAGATAAATTTGATCACACAAACTCTTAACCTTGGATGGAGATTAGCCATTTCACCACAAATTAGCCATCCAGTTGTGATCAAATTTTGCAACACACATATATATATTTATTAAAGTTTTATTTTATGCAAGCACAAAAAGGTTTTATACAACTGGTTCTGCAAGCACAAAGAAGTCTCAGCTCTCTTTCTTTTTTTAAGTGTTGCAACCATACATTGTATAAAAGGTCACTTGGGGAAATCACAAAATTTTTCTGGAAGGAGTACTCTGTCATCCTACCATATCAAACAATCAGAAATTCTACAACCCAGTGACTAAACCCAAAACAATTTAGAAATCAAGATGTAAACATCCAACCTAGGTTCCAGGTCTCAGTTATCATGCTGATTTCACACAAAAGTAGGGTATATCTTTCAAATATTTTAGCCAATACACTCATATTGAATGGAAAGTTAATCAATTTATTTCAACAAGACAGTATATTTCTATCATCAACTTATGTTAATTAGCAAAGATTCTGAATAACAGAAGCACTTATACTACACGCCTCTGAAATATAGGCTTCCCAAAAATAATGTCAGATTTGTATTGAAATGTAATTCCTGATTGGATAGTGATCTGTACCTGGGTACAATTTTATCCAATACACACATAATGTTTTACATAATAAGTCATCAAACCTACTCTCTTTCCCTTGATACATTATACTCCCACTTCTGCCTCCACACAAAATCATCACATAACCCTTAGTAACTGATTCAGAAATGATGCTCGTTAGAAAGTGGAGAATATTATTGCTTAAATTGTGTCTCCCCAAAATTTATATGTTAAAGTCCTAACCCTGAGTACATACAATGTAACTGTATTTGGAGGTAGGATCTTTACAGAAGTAACCAAGTTAAAGTGAGGACATTAAGGTGTGCCCTAATCCAACATGACTGTTGTCCTTATAAAAACGGGGAATTTGGCCATAGAGATAAACACAGAGGGAAAGCTAGGTGATCTTAAGAGACACAAATGAGGGCTACGTACAAGCCATGGAGAGAGGATCTGGGGTAGATCCTCTGTCTCACAGCCCCTCAAAAGAAGCCAGCCCTACTGACACCTTGATTTTGGACTTCTAGCCTACACAGTTGTGAGACAGTAAATCTTTGCTGTTTAATTATCCAGCTTGTGATATTTTCTTACAGCAGCTCTAGTTAATTTATACAGAGGGGTTTGGCCTTTTCTTTAGAGTGAGAGGACTCTTATTTGGAATAGCGATTCCCGGTTTTTTTTAAAGGGGGGAATATCAAATTACCCCAGAATGAGCCAAATGATTTATCCTAATATAACAAAGAAATGTTAACCCTCTCCCCAAAAAGTTCCATTTTATTATGAAAATATGTCACCGAGGTATAATAAGAAATATTTAGTTTTTGTACCCAATTGCTGGCAGAAAGCTCTTAAAACTTTTTGGAATTTCCTGAGTGATGAGAGTTATCTTTTGTCTTTCATAACAAGCCCCTTTCAACAATAACTAAGTTTACGTTAATATATAAACCATTCAACAAGTCTCTAGGAAGTTCCAAACTTTCTCTCATCTTCTTGTCTTCTTCAGGGTCCCTGGATAACTCTTGAGGGTCCCTGGATAACTTCATGATGGAAGGTGGTCCCCAGAAAGACAACAGAATGATTAGTGAGTTGGAACATTCAGTTACACCCCCTGACTTTGCAGGCGAGGGGAAAGGGGCTGGAGACTGTGTTGAATCACCTGTGGCCAATGATTTAATCAATCATGCCTACGCAATAAAACCTCCATAAAAACCAATAAACAACAGGGTTCAGAGAGCTTCCTGGTCAGTGACCACAATGAGATGCTGAAGGGTGGCACACCCAGAAAAGGCAGGGAAGTTCCTTGCCTCCCCCCATACCTTGCTCTGTGCATCTCTTCTACTTGACTGTTCTGAGTTGTAGCCTTTGTAATAGATGGGTAACAATAAGAAAAGCACTTTCCTGAGTTTTGTGAGACATTCCAGTGAATCACCAAACCTGGCAAGGAGGTTGTGGGAGCCTCTGAATTTTTAGCCAAGTCAGAGAGAAGTGCAGCTAACCTGGGGACCCAGTCCTTGAGACAGCATATGATGGAAGGACAGTATTGTGGGACTGAGCCCTTAAACCTGGGGAGTCCGATGCTAAGGAGTTAGTGTCACTATAGAACTGAATTTTTGGACACCCAGTTGGTGTTTGGAGAATAGGAGAATTGCAGTCACAAACATCCTTATTCTGTAACACAAATAAAAAGATGATATTCCTCTTGTTACTCACTCATTGACTTTAAGGGTCACCTGCTACATAGGAGGCTCTTATTTCTGCCTCTGTAACTTAACAGAATGGTGAGGTGGGGAAACTTCCCAGGAAATCCTAGCTGCAAGGTCCCTCAGAGTCACCCTGGAGCTTGTGTTTCATCTTAAGCCCCCGTTTTCCTACAAAGGCTGCTTGAAACCCAACTCTCCTTAATAGCCTCCGCCTGGGTGCAGCTGAGTGCAAACAGGAAGAGTGGGAGAATGTGGGTGAGGTCAGGAAGGAAACCAACCTTGACTTAAACTCCCACCAGCTTTCCTTTCTTCTCTCTCCTACTCCTGTTCTTCAAGGCATTTTTCCTCCCTTTGGACAAGAAATAAAGTTAGGATGAAATAGAAATTACTAGTTGTAGGCCACTGCAGTTTTTCAGTCACCCACAATTCTCACCTCCAAGCCAATTAGATTTCCCTGAGCCAAGTCAATTTCCTTTCACCTCCACCATATACTTATCCTACATGAATGCCCACCTCCAATCCACTCACCCCCAAAAACGTGAACGCAAGCCCTTCTACCTTCTCTGCCTCTCTTATCTTCTGTTCTTTGAAATGCTAGATGCGTGCGTTTTTAAGTTGTTTTGCCAGGCTTCTCTGGACTTTCTACTGCAGGTTGATGCAGGTGGAGAGCTGTACAGCCTGGGCTTAGGTTTTGGGCAGGTATGGGTTCAAATTCCTCTGTGCTACTTACTACCTATGTGTCCTTGGATA
>NW_012101288.1:818593-833770 GCF_000951045.1 Mandrillus leucophaeus | reverse complement strand
GCAATAGGAATTTTTCTGCTCCATTATAACCTTATGTGATCACCATCAAATACATAAGTGGTTTGGTCATCACTGACCAAAATATCATTATGACTGTTTGATGGTTTTCAAATATTCAGAGTAAAATATATTCTTATAACATATAAAAGGAACACTATACAATAATAAATAAGCAAATTTGCTGGCTGCTGCCATCTTACACAGCACCCCTCCCTCCAACACACACACACACACACACACACACACACACACACACGCACAAAGTAGCCAGCCTGGTGTCCTTTTACATCATCACTCTCATCAAATTTATACTTGCATACACACACATTAGTGTTGCTACTGTTTTTAAGAAAATAGAATCATAGCATGCACGTTACCATGTAATGTGGATATTTTTTCACTTACCATATATACTCAATATGGACAGTAATCATAGATAAATACCTAAGTTTATCTATTTTTTCAAGACTTTATGTATGTACATACATGCATTGGAAATTTTATGTACTCAAATTCATATCAAATGTTCTGAGAAGATTTTTGTTCTGTATTTATTTTTCTCCTTATTTTATTTTTATTCATCTACACTTTCCTCTCCTTTCCTATATTCAGATGTATTCTAGTAATTATGAATTTAAGGATTCTAACATATGGTTTTGTTTTGAAGAATTGCCAATTTACATTATTTGTTCATTATACTATGGAATTATGTTTCTTGCCAGAATGAATCCTAAATATTCTTTATATTATGTAGACTTTAAACTGTATCTGTATCTGTGTTCAACTTCATTTTACAGATCTATGACTTATCTAATGATTTTGTTATCTTTTGCTATATAAAGACATAAATTTATATATATTTATATGCATCTGTCTTTTATAGTTCCTGAATTTCCTGGCCCCATAAAAATGTTTATCCCACATTTAGGTAGTAAGTATAAATACTTAATTTTTTTCTACGTATCTTTTTAAAATTTTTAATATGTAAGTTTTAAATTCAGCTAGGATTTATTTTCATATGTGGTACAAGGTGTGGCTCCCACTTCATTTTATTCTAGATGAATTAAATATTAGCTATGCTGTAACCATTTATGAAATGACCTTTCCTCAATGAAACAAAATGCCAACTTTGTGAGATATTCAAAATCCATAAATAATGGAATTTGTTTTTTGCTTCTCTATTTTATTTCTATGATTTATTTATCTGTTTAAACTTCAAAGCTTCACAGCATCTTCTAATGTCTAACAAGGGAATATCTTTATCATGATAGTTATTTTTAAATAATTTTTTGGCTATTTTTGTTATTTATTCTTCTATAAGAAGATCCTTGATGAAATTACCAAAGTCTTCTTACAACTACAATTTGAATTTTATTATTTCAGAACTGATATTTTTATTTATTAAATATTACCATCTAAGAATATGATATGTCTTTCTAATTATTTAAATATCCATTTGTCTTTCAATAACATATTTTTCCCTATATGTTTCCTACTAATTTTTTTATTAAGTTCTGATGCTTTTTTCTTAAATTTATTCCTGAGTATTTATCATTTTTGTCACCATTATAAATGAAATATATTACTACTTTTATTTTTGGTTGTCATCATTATAAGGAAAAATGTACTGAGATTATATATATAGTTATATATAATCTTATATACAAATACACACAAATATATTATATATTATGTTATATATATGTAAAAATATATCCAGTACTCTACCAAATTTTCATATTATAGTTGAACCTTGAACAACATAAGTTTCAACCACACAGGTCCACTTATATGTGAATTTTCTTTTGCCTCTACCACCCCTAACAAGCAAAATCAACCCCTCCTCTTCCTTCTTCTCAGCCTACTCAACATGAAGATGGCAAGGATGAAGGCTTTTGATCATCTACCTCCACTCAATGAATATTAAATACATTTTCTCTCTCTTATGATTTTCTTAATAGCATTTTTCATTTCTCTAGCTTATTTTATTGTAAGAATACAGCACATAATACATATACAAAATACCTATCAATTGGCTATGTTATCAGTAAGGCCTCTGGTCAACAGTAAATTATTAGTAGTTAAGTTTGGGGAAATCAAAAGTTACAGTTGAATTTTCTACTGCAGAGGGGGGTCAGTGCCCCTAACCCATTTGTTGTTCAGGGGCCAATTATAATTATACTTAATGTAGTATAATCTTGTTCATTTCCCAGCTGTATAATTTTCACAGTATCAACAAATATTTTTATAACTTCTTTTTAAAAGTTTTACTGACTTAAGTGAAATTATTTAAATATTTGACCCTTCAGAATGATATCTGTTATTATTTTGGATATTTGAGGGTAAGTCCTGGTGCGTGGCAACCCCAAGCAGCGTTCTTAGCTTCCTCTCCATTCAGCCTAGGGTCTGTGTCTTCCCTCTGTTGACTCTCAATGTCTTCTTTCTGAAGATCAATTCAGAGTGTGCCAGTCTTCTTGATGGTCTGGTCTCTCGATGGGAGAAGTTTTTTCTGTCTGTCGGTTCAGCCATCTTGGCTAAAGTTCCCCTAAAACTTTCTTGTTTTTTTCTTTTCTTTTCTTTTCTTTTATTATACTTTTAAGTTCTGGGATACATGTGCAGGATGTGTAGGTTTGTTACGTAGGTATACACGTGCCATGGTGGTTTGCTGAACCCATTAACTCGTCATCTACATTAGTTATTTTTCCTCACGCTATCCCTCCCCTAGTCCCCCAACCCCCAACAGGCCCTGGTGGGTGATGTTTCACTCCCTGTGTCCATGTGTTCTCCTTGTTCAACTCCCACTTATGAGTGAAAACACGCGGTGTTTGGTTTTCTGTTCCATGTGGTGCTAGTTTGCCAGCAATGATGGTTTTCAGCTTCATCCATGTCCTTGCAAAGGACATGGACTCATCCTTTTTATGGCTGCATAGTATTTCCATGGTATATATGTGCCACATTTTCTTTATCCAGTCTATCATTGATGGGTTGGTTCCAAGTCTTTGCTATTGTGAACACTGCTGCAATAAACATCTGTGTGCATGTGTCTTTATAGTTGAATGATTTATAATCCTTTGGATATATACCCAGTAATGGGATTGCTGGGTCAAATGGTATTTTTGGTTCTAGATCCTTGAGGAAACGCCACACTGTTTTCCACTATGGTTGAACTAATTTACACTCCCACCAACGGTGTAAAAGCATTCCTATTTCTCCAAAACCTCTCCAGCACCTGTTGTTTCCTGACTTTTTAATGATCACCATTCTAACTGGCGTGAGATGGTATCTCATTGTGGTTTTGATTTGTATTTCTCTAATGACTAGTGATGATTAGCCTTTTTTCATGTGTTCGTTGGCCACATAAATGTCTTCTTTTGCGACATGTCTGTTCATATCCTTCACCCACTTTTTGATGGAGTTGTTTGGTTTTTTTCTTGTAAATTTGTTCAAGTTCTTTGTAGATTCTGGATATTAGCCCTTTGTCAGATGGATAGATTGCAAAAATTTTCTCCCATTCTGTAGGTTGCCTGTTCACTCTGATGACAGTTTCTTTTGCTGTGCAGAAGCTCTTTAGTTTAATTAGATCTCATTTGTCAATTCTGGCTTTGGTTGCCATTGCTTTGGGTGTTTTAGTCATGAAGTCTTTGCCTATGCCTATGTGCTAAATGGTATTGCCTAGGCTTTCTTCTAGGATTTTTATGATTTTAGGTTTTACGTTTAAGTCTTTAATCCATCTTGAGTTAATTTTTGTATAAGCTGTAAGGAAGGGATCCAGTTTCAGTTTTCTGTGTATGGCTAGCCAGTTTTCCCAATACCATTTATTAAATAGGGAATCCTTTCCCCATTGCTTGTTTTTGTCAGGTTTGTTAAAGATCAGATGGTTGTAGATGCATGGCATTATTTCTGAGGCCTCTATTCTATTCCATTGGTTTATATATCTGTTTTGGTACCAGCACCATGCTGTTTTGGTTAAAATAGCCTTGTAGAATAGTTTGAAGCCAGGTAGTGTGATGCCTCCAGTTTTGTTCTTTCTGCTTAGGATTGTCTTGGCTATGTGGGCCCTTTATTGGTTCCATATGAAACTTAATGTACTGTTTTGTAATTCTGTGAA
Organism: Mandrillus leucophaeus; assembly: GCF_000951045.1. Taxonomy (NCBI): domain Eukaryota; kingdom Metazoa; phylum Chordata; class Mammalia; order Primates; family Cercopithecidae; genus Mandrillus; species Mandrillus leucophaeus. Next base: position 829,662 of record NW_012101288.1, on the reverse strand, counting down.
GAAAGTCAATGGTAGCTTGTTGGGAATAGCACTGAATCTATAAATTTCTTTGGGCAGTACAGCCATTTTCACGATATTGAGTCTTCCTATCCATGAGCATGGAATGTTTTTCCATTTGTTTGTGTCCTCTCTTATTTCCTTGAGCAGTGGTTGGTAGTTCTCCTTGAAGAGGTCCTTCATATCCCTTGTAAGTTTGATTCCTAGGTATTGTATTCTCTTTGTAGCAATTGTGAATGGGAGTTCACTTATGATTTGGCTCTCTGTTTCTCTGTTATTGGTGTATAGGAATGCCTGTGGTTTTCGCACATTGATTTTTGTATCCTGAGACTTTGGTGAAGTTGCTTATCAGCTTAAGGAGATTGTGGTTTGAGACCGTGGGGTTTTCTAAATATACAATCATGTCATCTGCAAACAGAGACAATCTGACTTCCTCTTTTCCCATTTAAATACGCTTTATTTCTTTCTCTTGCCTAATTGCTCTGGTCAGAACTTTCAATACGTGTTGAGTAGGAGTCGTGAGAGAGGGCATCCTTGTCTTGTGCCAGTTTTCAAAGGGAATGCTTCCAACTTTTGCCCATTCAGTATGATATTGGCTGTGGGTTAGTCATAAATAGCTCTTATTATTTTGAGATACGTTCCATCAATACCTAATTTATTGAGAGTTTTTAGCATGAAGGGGTGTTGAATTTTATTGAAGACCTTTTCTGCATCTATTAAGATAATCATGTGGTTTTACCATTGGTTTTGTTTATATGATGGATTACATTTATTGATTTGTGTATGTTGAACCAGCCTTGCATCCCAGGGATGAAAACTTTTGAGAAGTCCAAGGAATACCTTGCCTGAAAGGTTCACTCTTGCACAAATACAACAAATATTCTGATGGTAAGATCAGGTAATCATTCAGTCAAATCAATTTTTAATTGGATCTGTTATGCAGCTATAGATAACTAACACACTATATGTGATGATATACTTATTTTCATTTATTTCATCTTACTCTATACTTAGTATTTCCATTTGATATTTTTCTTTCCCTCCTTTGTATATTTGTAGCTAATTTACAAGTAAAAGTGCTTATTAATTTGGGTTCTTACTGTATATTGCTAGTGTACTTTGAGTTCCCTTCCCATTCCTGGCAATTATAATAAAGCCTATTATTTATTAATATTAATTTTACTTTAAAAATTCTTACTAAGGGCTTTCTTCCCCTATTACTTTTCTCTATATCTCGTATACTTCTTAGGATAAGATTTTTAGTTTGCTTGCATTTTTTATTTTTCCTATCCTCACTCACAGATTTAACCTCTTCCCAGCCACCTCTCAAACACCCCATTCTCATCTCTGTTCTGGCCTGTTTGCTAGTTGTAGTTCATTCTCCAGAATTTTCCTCCTGTAGAGTGTTTGAGTGATGTGTACTTTCAATTCTTGTACATTTACAGTATTTTTCTTTCATTTGTGCTACTGGAATGGCATTTGGGCTGCTGTCAGGATCCATGGTTGTATTTCTTTTCTTTAAGTGATCTATAGAGGTCATTCTATGATTGGCTAGCTCCTCGTTCCACAGATGAGATGTCCAATGCCAACCTGAATCTGTGAATTAACCTTTGAAATAACTTGTCTTTTCTACTTTGAAGCCTATAAAATGTTTTCTTTATTCTTGGAGTTTAGAAATCCTATTAAGACTTGCCTCAATGTTCCTCTGCCTACTTAGGTCTTCCTTCAGGTTAGGAAATTTTTCTGCTATCATTTGTTTAATAATTGCATTTCCATGAGATCTTCTTGTTTTCCCTTCTCATTATTTGCGTGTTAAGTCTCCTGTGGCTGTAAGCCTTATCTTTCCCTCTTGATTTCTATCCCTTTGCAGTTTGACTAGGTAGTCTCCGAAAATTTCCTTCACTTGATCTTCCTGGCCTCTAATTTGAATGTCAGTAAGGACCATTTTTCTCTTTCAATTTATTTGCAAGAGCCCAATCATTTCCATCCTCCAGGATATGGCTGTCTTCCAGTTCCATCATCCACTTGGCTCATGTGGAAGAAGGATTAAAGTTGAGTTTGGGAATGACAAGGCAGCAGGATGTTTTGGCTACCATATTTTCAGAATTCCTTTCTGTCTTTAGAATTTATTTCTTGACTAAGGTGTGATGCTTATTCATGTCTGGCACATGATGTTAAGCAACATCCCAACCCCCAATCATCCATTTACATCCTCTTATTTGCATGAAAGCAGGGCATTTTAAGATGTTGCCTATAACTAAGATATTTCTGATATAAGTCATATATCAAGAACAAATAATAGCTGTTGCTGATGTATGAGAATATCAACTTTAAAAATTTTACTTTTTCTGGCCTCAGTTTTGAATCAACTGGAAAGTTTCATAGAAGAAAAAGTAGATGAGATGACACTAGCACCTTTATTATCTATTTAAGAACATGGCTTAAATGTTGTGATATTCTCTAAAAAAAGAGCCCTCTTTTAACCACCTCTTGTATTAACATCTTTGTGTAGCCAGCCCTTACCTACTGAACCTTGGCTGTCCCTGTGACTCACTTATAATCTGCAGAATATATCAGAAATGATACTGTGTGCCTTTCAAGATTAGGTCAGAATAAACCTTGCAGTTTTCATGTTGGTGTCTTAGAATGCTCATTCTGGAGGGACCTAGCCACCATGTAAGAAGTCCAACTACTCTGATACCACCACAATGTGAGGAAGCCCAAGATAAGCTTATGAAAAAGTAGTGATGTCCAGGCAGCCCTAGTTGTCTCAGCTCTCCCAGTGCAGGAAAGATATGCTAGTGAAAAAGCATCTTAGACATTCTGGCACTGGTAGATATGATGCGGAGAAAAACTGAGTGTATTAGTCCATTCTCACACTTTCATGAAGAAATACCCGAGGCTGGGTAAATTATAACAAAAAGGGCTTGAATTGACTCACAGCTCTGTGTGGTCATGGTGGAAAGGGAAGCAAACACTCCCTTTTTCACTTGGTGGCAGGACACAGAAGTGCAGAGCAAAGGGGTGAAGAACCCCTTATAAAACCATCAGATCTCATGAGAACTCACTCACTATCACGAGAACAGCATGGGGGCACAGCCAAACCATATCACTGAGGAAACCAACTGACAGCCAGAATCAAGGCCCAAGACGTGTAGCTCCCATCAAGCCAGCCCAGCTAAATCCAGCTGTATGAGCCAATGTAATTAAAGGTCTTAGTCATCATAGAGCAGATACAAGCAATCTTTGCTGTGCTCTGCCCAAATTTCTGCCCCACAAAATGTTGAAATTAATAAAATGACTAAATTTTGTAATTGTTTGTCACACAGCAAGAAGTAACCAGGAAAAGTGTGCAGTAACAATGGGTTTCCTGTTACCCACTGCCATAAACAACACAAGGTAATCTCAACCTGTCTAACTGGGGGTGCCCCAATACAATGAAAGCCACAAAGGAGGACACCAGAGCAAATACTTTCTGAAGGCAGACTACCATTTATGAGAATGACGAAAGGAAGGAGCTGAGATACTGATACTCAGTTCCCCTCCCAAACTCAGCAACCAGATAACTCACTCTAGTTCTTGGTCAGAAACAAAGGAGGTAGGGACCATAAGAAGCCAATAATTTTTAGCGGAATATTTTTTGCATGGAAAGGAATGGGTAGAGAAGAAATATCCCCACTTCAAGGATTCCTGATTGCAAAAAAGGAAACGGTTCTGGCCCAGAAAGCTGTATCTAGCAAATTTTCGGAGCAGTGGTAATTCTAAGTAACACTGTACTTTCCATAAGACCCATTCTTGTATGCATGCATTTTAAGAAAAGGAACTTCATGTAAGTTGAAAAGCTGCCTGTAGAATTTCATAATTGATTTACTTTGCAAAGGCTGCCATTACAAAACAACACAGGCTTAAATAACAGGGATGCACTTTCTCACAGTGCTGGAGACTGTAAGTCCAAGATCAAGGCAGGTTTGGTTTCTCTTCCAGCCTCTCTTTTCAGCTTGCAGATGGCAGCCTTCTTGTTGTGTCCTCACATGGTCTTTCCTGTGTGTGCATGGCCCTGGTGTTTCTCCATATGTCCTCATCTCTTCTTCTTATAAGGATACCAGCCAGATTGGATTAGGGCCACCCTGTTACAGTCACTTTATGAGTGCTGGGTGTAGGACTTCAACATTATGAATTTTGGGGAAGCACAGTTGAGTCTCTAAGAGCCATCTCCTCTCTGTGTATTCATGTTTTTTTTCACTCTGTGTGTGTGTGTGCACGCGTGCACGTGTGTGTGTGTCCTAGTCTCTTATCATAAGGATACCAGTCATATTCAGTTAAGACCTGACCCCAGCGATCTCATCTAACCTTAATTATCTGTTAAAGATTGTCTCTTCCAAAAACAATCACATTCTGAAAAATTAGGGTGTTTTCTTCAATATATGAATTTTGGGGGTACACAATTCAACTCATAACAATAACTTAAACAGTTTAGTCATGTGAGATCTGTTCCAAGTGAGTTTAAGACAAATAAAGAAAAGGTCTTTCTTTTTATTCTAGTAAGACAATCATGCTCTCAAAGTATTCTGTGGATGACAATTAGTACAATATGGAACAGAATCTCCTGCAGTGATTGGACTATTTTATGTAATTTGGCAACCAACAGAGAATGCTGCAACAGGATCATAGCAGCTCAAGGGAAAGCAAAGTAATGATTATACTGAATGATCAGTCTGGGGCCCAAGCAAAACTGCTGTTGAGATCCCTCCAACAGTTGAGTCTGTCACAAAGGGAGAAAAATAATTGTCCTTCTTCCTTTGCAAAAGTATAATTGGCTGAAAAGAAATCACAGGCATTAGTACCAATGCACATCTTTCATTTGTGAAATTCCATGGATGGTAACTGAACATTTACTGTGTGCCAAGCACTGTTGTAGGTACTGGGGACCTAAGAGTGGATGAAATGAGAAGTTGACATTCTGTTGGAGGAAGACAGGAAATCAGATATGCTGAAAAAATAATTTCAGAGCTATGTACTACAAGGAAAATAACAGGGAAACGGGCATAGGATGAAGGCTACTTTTGCTATTGTCTTCGTGGAAATGACTCCATCTCAATTATGTGGTTTTATCTTTTTTCAATAAATATTAGAAGCCATCAGAGGTTTTCAAAAATGGAAATGAGATGATCAGATTTATTAACTTCTCAATGTGGCTATGAAGATCAACGACAAAAAATAAATAAATAAATTCAGTTGAGGAGACTTGCAGTGGCCCAGGCAAGAGATGACGCTAGAACAGGCTAGTCATGCAGAAAGGGAGATGGTGAGATGAGAATTGATGATGGCATGTGTCTTTATTTAGGAGGTAGTGGTTTGGAGTTATTAGCATTCTTGCATTAGTATTGACGTGACCCTATTACCAGGATTGTTTGTGTGACACAACATGAGAATTAACAGCATATGATATTATGTTGCCTAAGAAGTTACTCACAAACACTGCATTATAAAAAGTGATGTACCTGCTTATAAGTATCTTCTGTGTGTGTGTAACAACAATTTTAAAAGAGTATTAAGTTACCCATAGGGAATCCTTCTTCCCTGTAATAAGTAAGATGTGGGGCTCCATCTGGTGCTTTGCCCTCCCACTTCACAAAGGACTCTGTCACCAGAACTGACAGGAAGGTGGGCCACCAGGATCATGTGTGTCCATCTTTGATTAAGTCTCTCAAGCAAGGTGATCATTTGTGTGCCTTGTTCCTAGATCTTGTTTTCATTGTAACATAGCACTTAGTGCCAAAGAAATGGAGAGAAGATTTGGGCCTCCATGTGTTTCCAGTCACCAAAGGCTACTGTGTACCAAAAGGCCTGACAAATGTGAATTGCTGAATTGTGTGTCATAAATCACTAGTGCAGCTCAGGGGTGAGTTCAGCTCCGCTGCCACGTGACAAAGTATAGATGCAGAGATTTACAGTCAGCCCTCAGTCTCTGCAGCTTCCACATCCATGGAGTCAGCCACTCACAGATTGCAAATATTTTTTTTAAAAAAGCAATAAAAGATAATACAAAATTTAAAAATACAGCATAGCAACTATTTACATAGTATTTGCAGTTGGCACTTGAACAACATGGGTTTAAACTGCAGTAGTCCACTTACTTACATGTGGATTTTCTTCCACCTCTGCCACTCCAAAGATAGCAAAACCAACCCTGCCTTCCCCTCCCCTTCAGCCTACTCAACATGACCATGACAATGATAATGACCTTTACGATGATTCACTTCCACTTAATAAATAGTAAATATATTTTCTCTTCCTCATGATTTTTTAAAACAGCATTTTCTTTTATCTAGCTTACCTTACTGTAAGAAGATAATATATAATAAACATAACACAAAAAAAAGTATGTTAATTGACTTTATGTTATAAGTAAGTCTCCTGGTCAACAGTAGGCTATTAGTAGTTACATTCTGGGGCAGTCCAAAGCTTCATGTGAATTTTTAACTGGAGCAGGGAAGGTTGGTGCCCTTAACACCCTCATTGTTTAAGGGTCAAATGTACATTGCATTCGGTATTATAAGAGACGATTTAAAGTATACAGGGGGATATGTGCAGGTTATGTGCAAATAGTATGCCATTTTGTATTCGGGTCTTGCGCATCCTTAGATTTTAGTACCTGCAGGGGTCCTGGAGCCAATTTCTTGCAGATACCAAGGGACAACTGTATTTATCAACACCATCATGCCCACCCAATGTCCAGAGCCTTCTTTATTTTAGGGGCCTCCTGGGTGTCATGAAGCTTCAGAACAAGTCCCCGCAGATAGCCTGACTGACTCCATTCCCGTATCTACTTCCCCCTAGTCCCTCGACCTGTTTCAATCTGGAAAAAAAAGTCCTTTCTCTTTTCAAGTTTCTCAGGCACCACTTTCTCTAGGCTCTTCTTGCCCTATGCATTCTCCTCTGCTTGTTGTCCTTATTATTTTCCACATTAAACCTTTATGGCCCATTAAGCCTAAAGCCAGAATTATTAGCAACTGAACTATCTGGGTTCCTTGAGGCTAGGAAAAGCTTAAAGTTTAAACTTTTCGGAAGGTGAAGAGAAATATTTTTTCCATCCTTCTAATGTAGCAAAAGAAAAAAACAAAAATCAAAAAAATAAAAACCAAAATTCAAGTCAAATAGTGAAATATGCTAACATTCAGGTGCAGCCACAGATTTGAATATGCAAAATATGTACCATAAACAGCTACCAGTGATTTCCAAACATGGGCAGAATTTCTTATCCCCCGGCTGTTAGAGTTGTCCCATCTCATGCTTATGGTTGGTGACAGAAATAAACTCTTTTGGAGCATCTAAGTACCTGGCAGTGGGTAGAGCTATTAACCTGGTCCAGGTGAGCAGTCTGAGAGTAAGTTAGTCATCAGGCTCAGCAGAAAATCTGCTAGCCTGGGAGCTGATTCAGACAAGAAAGAGGGGCTTCACTGGTGGCACATGACAGGGTTTCAGACATTGTAAAATGAAGAGCCTTATTTCTAGGTGTTAAGAGGTGTACACAGGCCATATGGTTAGGCATTTGAAACAGAGCAACTCCATCTTGAATAGGAGCTGGGTAAAATGAGGCTGAGATGTACTGAGCTGCATTCTCAGACAGTTAAGGCATTCTAAGTCACAGGATGAGAGAGGAGGTCAGCACAAGGTACAGGTCATAAAGACCGTGCTGATAAAACAACTTGCAGTAAAGAAGCCGGCTAAAACCCATCAAAACCAAGATGGCCACGAGAGGGGCCTCTAGTCCTCACTGCTACACTCCCACCGGCGCCATGACAGTTTACAAATGCCATGACAATGTCAGGAAGTTACCCTATATGATCTAAAAAGCAGAGGCATGAATCATCCACTTCTTGTTTAGCATATCATCAAGAAATAACCATAAAAATGGGCAACCAGCAGCCCTGGAGCTGCTCTGTCTATGGAGTAGCCATTATTTTATTCCTTCACGTTCTTAATAAACTTGTTTTCACTTTACTCTACGGATTTGCCTTGAATTCTTTCTTGCACGAGATCCAAGAGCTCTCCCTTGGGGTCTGGATCGGGACCTGTTTCCTCTAACAATATCCGTTGGGTTCTGGGGGAGCTGAGTTTCACCAGTAGGCAGAACTAATCTGAGCTGGCTGATAAATAAACTAAAAGTAAAGTGATAGGACAGAGAGACGCCACCGGGCTATGTTGTCAGACACATGCCTGCTTTCCCTTCAGCTGCAAAGCCAACACACTCTCTGGAAAAAAACTAGTATCAGTAAACTCATCTGTTTCTAGTTCTTTCTTTCTTTCTTTCTTTCTTTCTTTCTTTCTTTCTTTCTTTCTTTCTTTCTTTCTTCCTTTCTTTCTTTCTTTCTTTTTGGTTTTTAATGTTTAAAAACTGTATTTAGTAGACTTTTTTTAAAATCCTGTTTTAGTTTCACAGTAAAACTGAGCAGAAAGTAGAGAGTTCCCATATACTCTCTCTCAATTATATAGTTTACCTGTCTTTTTTCTCTAATTATTAAAAAAAAAAAAACCCCACAATACTGATACCTGCCAAAAATTTTATTTCTAAAATTAGTAGTAATTTTCAGCTGGGATGTCAGATGATGACACTGGAGAAAGAAGAGATGAGTTAGCCTATGGTCGCAATTGTGGTGTCACATTGGAGTCAACTAGCCTGATGCCTAGTTCCCAAAGCCAGAGATTAATAGGTCTGGAGTGCAGCATTAGGAATTTTACAAAGGCATTCAGGCGATTCTAAATGTGTCAAGATTTAGGACCAAAGAGTTGGAGCCATGTTCAACCAAAGCAGGGGAGATTAGACACAGTTAAAGGTCTATGTTCACTTTCTTGCTTCATTCTGCCTGGGGTTTTCTCTCAGTTTCGAGCCCTCTAAAATTAGTATATGTAAAAGTAGAAGTTGGGGATCCGGCCGTTCCCACCCTTGGAGCTGTGGGCATAGGATCAAGTTCTCCCTGGTGCCCTCGTCACAGTCACAGCTTACTAACCATAAGCCATTCTTTCAGCCCCAAGAAATAGCTAGTCTACTTTTACTTTCAATCCTCAAAGCTAATTTCTTCAAATAGGGATTTGATTTTCCATTTTATTCTGAAAATTTTCTACCTGAATGAAAGGAAGGCTTAAGCTTTAGCAATTCTCTTTGGAGCCTTAAAATCATGAATAAACTAGTTATTGCCTGACAATCTCACTGACATCTGCCTCTGTACAATTTTCCGTTTATAAATGGAGGCAGCAGCTGAAGAAAATGGAAAGAGGACAGTCCAGATGCCCTGTAAATCTCCATTTGTGTCTAGAATTCTCTGGTTTTCTGAAGTCTTTTTATGAATAATCCCCAGAGGTGCCACTTAAAGTGAACTTTCATTTTATTGTTCTGAGAACATTTATATATTTTCTTGTTCCTTGTTCAAATCCGGATGTATGATCTATCTGGTTTGTCTATGACCCTATAGCTGTGGGCAGTAAAGGAAGTCATTGATCCACACTGCAACCAGTGGGAGACAGAGGGGCATAAAGAAAAGCCAGGGCTTCACCGTGAGAGAAATCAAATTGTATACAATATCAAACCAGCTGTATATAAACATAAGTGATTAGTCTGTCTCACTGATAGTTTGTCCATTGTTGCAATGGATAATAACAAAACTTACCTCCTAAAATTATAACATTCACTGATATTATCTTAAGCACTGAGCACATAGGCACTTAATAGTCTGGTTGCTTTTTTCTTATATTTTAAGCATTCATTCAATTCAAAATATCAAACCAGTCAATAATCTTAATCTTCAATTTGATTGGCCATTCTAAAACTTCTGCTTTAAATTGTCAGTTCTAATGTTTAGGTTAATTGAGCACTAAACCAGGTGTTGGCAAAGATGTGGGGAAACTGGAAGCCTCATACATATCTCATTTAAAGACAATTTGCCAGAGAAAAATAAAATATTTAGATTACGTGCACTTAACCTCATAGTTACACTTCTCAAAATTTATCTCAGAAAATAATTGGATAAATGTGCAAAGAAGTAGTATACTCATCCCTTGTTCTCAAAGGGACATTGCTTCCAGGACTCCTACAGATACCAAAATCAGCAAATGCTCAAATCCCTTACATAAAATAGTATAGTATTTGCCTATAGCCTACACACATAATCCCACATACTTTAAATCATCTCTAGATTACGTATGCCTACTACAATGTAACTGCTATGGAAATAGTTCTGCTGTATTTTAAAATCTGTATTTTTATTGTTATATTTTTTGTTACTTTTAAAAAACTACTCTTGATCCATGGTTTGTTGAATTCATGGGTACAGAATCCAGGGATACAGAGGGCCAAATGTATAAAGACGTTTACCACAGTACTTATACAGTTAACTATTAGAACTCATAGAGAATTGTTTATCTAATTGTAGGTTTATACAGAGGATATGTATAAAACTACAAATTATTTTATTTTTCAATTTAAAAAGATCACCACCACATTCTCTGTGTCTATATATGCACACACACACACTACATACATATGTATACACACACATACAAACACATACCACATATATAATTCCTTTTTATATAAATGTTTCAATAAATACAGAAGCAACTGGAAGCCCATATACTACTAACAATGGCAAACATTATAAGTTGGGACTATGGATGACTTAAAACTATTTGTATGCATTCTTGAATTTTTTGCGGCAAGTATGTGTCTTGTTTTCAATTTCCTAGAAGCAGAGTCTAACACAGGGACTCTTTTGCAAATACTTTTTCCAAATTCTCTCTTGTAAAGAACTTGGAAAAAAGAGAGAACCATGTAAGAAAGAGGAAGAAGCCAAGCAATAATGTGTAGCTTTCAACTTCATTCCGTGGGGAGCTTTACAGCATGAACAGCAACACAGAATAAGACCCACCTTGGCCGGGCGCCATGGCTCAAGCCTGTAATCCCGGCACTTTGGGAGGCCAAGACGGGCGGATCACGAGGTCAGGAGATCGAGACCATCCTGGCTAACCCGGTGAAACCCCGTCTCTACTAAAAAATACAAAAAACTAGCTGGGCG
>NW_012101288.1:809246-818488 GCF_000951045.1 Mandrillus leucophaeus | reverse complement strand
AAAAAAAAAAAAAAAAAAAAAAAAAAAAAAAAGACCCACCTTGATGTAAGAGGACAACCTTCGCACACCCAGAGAGTCAGTCCTCGGCTGTAAGCCACTGTCAACACTGTGCATTCCAAGGCAAGATGGTTCCCATATTCTGAGGGCATTTCTCTGGAGAAGAGAGGATCTGTAAGCTTTTAGGACCCAACACTCATGAGAGTTGGGGGATAAGGTGTTTCAGCCTGAAAAGGAGATCTGAGTTGGACATCAACAACATTTTCTATAGTTTATACTTTGCACGACTCAGAACCACTTGCTCCTCATATTAAATTCAATCTATTCAGCACACCTCCTCTGGAATTCTGATCAGTCACAAGAACACATTAGTGGAAACTACATGCCCCACTGCCACAGTGGACTTCAAGTCCATGACTGATACTCATCATCTCCTTCATCCCTCATCCACATTAGATTTGCCAGTTCCTCTGACAGTACATCTGATGGTGCCGGTGTCTTGCCTGGTTGTCTCACCCATTCCCCAGAAGTTTGATGCCCTAGTTTGTATGTCCGAAAGTTATTTCTTTCCCTCATAGTTAAAACTATTAGGAGAGTAACTGTTGATGCCCCAGTGGTTCACCTGACTGTCAAACATATTCTTGTCCTGTCCCTCATTATGTAGCAGCAACCCTATTTCCCCAAAATGATTAGGGTCAATAGCCTGGACTTTATGGTGACTTTTTCTTTGACTATTGCCCTGCTGGCATATAAATGCCAAGGCAAGCAATGGCAGCAGCAATTGCTTTAATTTAGTGGGTCTCCTTGCTGTGTCCCTGGCAGAAGCCTCATCCCTCTAAGACCCATAGAGCTTAAAGTTGCTGGGACAGAAGACTTAGTGGGCACTGAGAATGATAGTGAGTGAGCTCACTCCTATTCTATCTCTTAGTTCCTCTTGCATGTTTACTACCTATTAAAATGATTTAACAGCCATTGCTTTAAGATATATATCAGAATGATTGTGTTATCCCTAAACTTCAAGTGTCTGTTCCACCACTCTATCAGGCCAGCAGCAACTGGATCCTGGATCGTGTGTTAATGTGGAATCAATGATCTCATGATTATGTGTCCACGGCCACACCTACTTTCCCATACAGTTTGTGCCTTGGTCTGAGGCAATGTCAGTGATTGTAAGGAAGGCACTCAGACTGTGGGAGTGGAGATAACCTCCTCAACAGGGCATGAGCTGTTAGCAACCAGCACTCACAGAAGCTGGAGGATTGATTCAACTACTCAACAAAAGGAATCTCTCTATCAGGCCACTCTATCAGGCCATATATAAATATTAAAAAGATTTTATATTCAGCTATATTTTTAAAATATTGTACTTGTCTGTAATTTAAAACCGAATATCAGAAAAATTATATCCTTATCTTTCACACTAGAGAATTAATAGATAGTGTCTAAAGTTGATGTCAAGAATTAGAATTATAAGCACATTATTAAGGAAATTTAAATTTGACCTTAAAAATAAACACTCAGATTATGAGTGGAAAATACAAATTTCATATTGTTAAATAAATTAAGAAAATATACATGCTGAAAGTGGGTAATAAACAAGTTTTCCTTGGAAATATCAAACTAAATGGGAGTTCAACAAAAATATAGCTTTCAGGAAGAACATTCTAGAAATAGAAAACCTTCAGTTTCAATGTTGAAAGATCATACTTCGGTCAGCAAGATAAATATTTTATTGGTTTTTAAAATCTTATCTGCATCTCTTACTGAGAGCTCCTCTAAAAAATATTAAATACCTGTTTGAAGTAAGAATGAATCAATAAGTTTCTCACCAGATGCTTAACAGTTGGCTAAGGAACAAAATGTCTAAGTCTTCATCTTGCAAGGCCCTCAATGACCAAATTAAAGTTAAATTAATTTGGCCTTCCTCAAAGAAGACGTTTAGTCTATTAGGAATACCAGAAGAATATTATTCAGGATTAGAAGCAAGATAAATCCATATCTATTTCCTTCAGTCCTACTTTGTTTTTTTCTTATTTTCCCTTGATAGGGACCAATGTGACAATTAAGCTGGCTTTGTAGCTGGCAAAAGCTGCAACAAATCATGAATCATAAAGCCCCCTTCTTCTCCTTTATCAGGTTAATGCATTCATTCCCAAATACTGCATATTCTCACTCATAGGTGGGAATTGAACAATGAGATCACTTGGACACAGGAAGGGGAACATCACACACCAGGGCCTATGGTGGGGAGGGCGGAGAGGGGAGGAATGGCATTGGGAGTTATACCTGATGTAAATGACGAGTTGATGGGTGCTGACAAGTTGATGGGTGCAGCACACCAACATGGCACATGTATACATATGTAACAAACCTGCACGTTGTGCACATGTACCCTAGAACTTAAATTATAATTTAAAAAAAGAAAAAAAAATGCATTCGTTCGAGTGCTATTATTGAGAATCTTGTGTGGCCAGCACTGAAATGCATGGTACTGCCACATCACTGAACAAAACAGACACTAGAGCTAAAAATCTTGTCCAGGTTCATATGGCTGCATCTCAATGCAAACATGTTGAAATATTTTTAATTTATGTGTGTCCACTGGTCGGGTCTGCATGGATCAGTACTGAGGATCCATCTCCAAATGATATTGATAGCATGAGAAGATTTGTGTGTCCAACTCTTATGGTCTTAATAGTCTGGTTAAATTCCTGGGGAATTTAAGCTGAAGAAAACATGGAACTGACTGAATTTTTTGTATATCAAAAACATACCAATAGAGTAAATTATGGTTTAGAGCTCAGTCCATATAATATTTTTTATATGATTATGCATTCACATACTTAAACACAATGAATTGTTTTCTAAATGTTAATATGTATTTTTTTAATAGACTTCATTTTTTAGAACAGTTCTAGATTTACAGAAAAATTAAGAAGGTAGTATAGACAGTTCTCAAATATTGTGCGTGCAGTTTTCCTAATATTAACATCTTACATTATTAGTATGGTACATTTATTACAGTTTATGAACTAATGCTGATACATTATTATTGAATGAAGTCTACAGTTTGTTCATATTTATTCAGCTTTTACCACTTTAGTTTATTTTTTACCTTTTGATGTTCCAGCATCTCATCCAGAAAACCACGTTACATTTACTCTTGGTTATGACAGTTTCTCAGACTTTCTTTGTTTTTGATGACCTTGATAGCTCTAAGGAGTACTGTTCAGGTCCTTTGGTTGATGTCCTTCTATGGGAATTAGTTTGATGTTTTTCTCATGAGTAGACTGGGATTGTGGAGTTTGGGGAGGAAGATCAGGGCTAAAATGCCATTTTCATCACACCATATTAAGGATACGTCCTATCAGCATGGCCTCACTGCTGATGCTGACCTGGACCGCTTAGCCGAGGCAGTGCTTGTAATATTTATACACAGAAAAGTATCTCTTTTTCCCCCTTTTGCACACTTACTCTTTTTTTTTTGAGGCAAGGTCTCCTTCTGTCACCTACGCTGGAATACAGTGGCACGATCACGGCTCACTGCAGCCTCAATATCCCAGGCTCAAGTAATTCTCCCACCTCAGCTTCCCAACTAGCTGGGACGATAGGCTCGCACCACCATGTTCGAATAATGTTGTTTATTATTTATTATTTTTAGAAGAGACAAGGTCTTGCAATGTTGCCAGATTGGTCTCAAACTCCTGGGCTCAAGCGATCCTCCCACCTCAGCTTCCCAAAGTACTGAGAATTACAAGTGTGAGCCACTGCACCAGCCTGTACTTACTCTTTGAAAGGAAATCATTACGCACAGCTCAGATCTGAGTCGAGAGTTATTCTCCCATCCTTGAGGAAGGAGTATTTGTATACATTATTTGGAGTTGTTTCATACTATAGATTTGTTTATTCTCTCCCTTTATGTATTTATATCATTATGGACTTATGGATTTTTATTTTCTACTTTGGGTTATAACCCAATATATAATCTAACATGATCCAAATAAATTATTTTTCCCCTTGAATTGTTTCAGCTTTGGCCACTGAAAGCTCTTTTAGTTGGTTCCTGGGCTTCTTTGACATGCCCCCATATATGTGGGGGTTTTGTTTTTGTTTTTAAGTTAGCATGAAAGTTTTTATTAAGATGCAATGAACATAATAAAAAATTACAATTTTAAAATGTACACTTCACTGGATCTTAGTATGGTTACTATATTGTGCAACCATCACATCTCTCTAATTCCAGAACATTTCTACTACTCTGAAAAGAAATCTCATATCTATAAAGATAATTAGGCCAATTCTCCCCTTTCTCCAGCCCTGGCGACCATTAATCTACTTTCTCTTTATTAATTTGCCTATTCCGGACATTTAATATAAATGGAAGCCTTTTGTGTGAGGTTTCTTTCATGGAGCATAGTGTTTTCTAGCTTCAGCTGTGTTGGTATGGTAGTTTAGTACTTCAATTTTGTATGGCTGAATAATATTCCACTGCATGTATATGACACACTTTGTTTATCAACTCAGTCACCAACGGACATAAAGTTGTTTCCACTTTTAGGTTAATATGAATAATGCAGCTATGAACATTTGTATGTAGAATTTTGTTTGAACATGTTTTCAATTTCTTTGAGCATATAGCTAAAAGTGGAATTTCTGGCTCATCTAGTAATTCTATATTTAACTTTCGAGGAACTAGCATGTAATTTGAAGTCAATTAAGTAATCATTATTCAACTTTGTTCACTTTTATGCATCATTTATAACTCTCTTGCCAAAGAGAACTTGAGGTGGCTTATAGTAAAAATAAGTATAATAAAATTATCTTTAAAAATTACAAAAGTAAAAATTAGCACAGAGATGTAGTATACACCCAAGTAATTCTTAATCTTTGGGGGCTAATCATCCCTTTGAGAAGCAAATGGAAGCCGTAGAGAACCTTCAGAAAATCTGATATTTAGGGGAGAGGAGACCCTTGTATCTTGAACATGGGATAAGATGGATTCATTAATCAAGTCGTACATTTGGTTTGCATGTGCCCAGCAGCTGGAGCTACTTAGGCTTTAGAAAGGAAACCTCAATCTCCCTAACTCCTCATTTCACAACTGTCGCCCAATTATAATATTACACTATAATTTACTAGAGAAAAAAATAAATGTAACAGAATAACCTAAAACTGATTATGGGAAATCTCTCCTTTTAAAAGCCCATGGGTATAAGCCAGTCTTAGAGATCTAAGATGAATTGGCATAACTCTTGCCTAGTTTCAACCTGCCTCCATAGTGCAAGGACCAGCTTATCTGTACCATCTGGAATGCTTCATGCAACTTCCCAGCACAGAGACTGAGTCTACCTGTTCACAATCCCCGGAGAGGAAGTTCTTTTTTCCCCTGCTACCTGGCCTAACTTATCTCCTGTTACTGGATTAACTTCTTCCCAGGAGAGCTGACAGTCCCTTCTGGGTGTATTCTGGCACAATGATGTAGACTAGACAATCTCAGTTATCAACAGTTTATTTCCCATTTTACTTATTCAATCCTGAAAGCCGTTACATTAGAATACTGACACCCAGTGGTTTGCTGAACCTAGTGTGCACCACTGAATGAAAGCCAGCCACACACATCAGTTTTCAACTCCACATTCAGTGACATCATGTTGTTAATCTGAAATAAATGATGGTGGGTATTTACAATTCAGAAATTGGCAAACATTACATATTAAGGTTTTTCTCCCCCAAAAAGCTAATCATCTTTTACCAGCATATCACTGTTGACACCCCAGTCCTGATTTCATCACACCAAATCTGACCCATTTATTCTGTTTACACAATGCTTTATTTATCATTGTGCCCAAGTATTTCATATATCTCATGAATGCCTCCATTTCACAGATAAGAAATGTGAGATTTAGAGACATTAAATGCTCAGAGTTGCATAGCTAGAAAGCAGATTCGGAGCTCAAAAACAGATCTTATTAACCTCACAAGGTACCACAAAATATATGTGTGCATAATTTGTACAAGCCTTAAAACCATCCACTATTCCAGTATGAAAAATATTGTGTGTATCTATATAAACTTGTGCCTTTGTGTCTTACACCTATGCTGAAACACAATGAAAAACAAGTTATAAAAAGAGTGTTTCTCTCATGATAATTGCTTAACTCAAGGCAGCTCTACTTATCTTGCAAAATAATTTGAGAAAAATCTTTCATCATAAATCCCTTCTTTGCTTGCTATCTCTCACAACCTGAGGGATTTAAAACCTAATCCTAAATTATCTCATTTCATATTAATTTCTTCTCATCCCCTCCTCCTATTTATATCTCCCTTTTATCGCACTGTTTTACTCTGCGTTTTATTAAGGGGTCATTTTTCATGTCAATGTGGACCTTTTTCACTAGACTGTGAGCATCCAGTGAGACACATCTTGCTTGCTTCACAGTCCCTAGAACAGTGCTCTGCATAGCGGCGCTTCCAGGTAGATAGATACTTGCTGCATTGAAATTAACCATCTCTTGACCACAAAGAGCCATTACTAGATTTTATGTCTTTTATGACCATCCCTTTCACCTTGCCACAATGATAACCTACTGCTTCTATATGCAACACTCACTTTTTTTCTAAAGTCATAATTTCCTTCAAGTTTTCTACGAAATCACAGTTAGAGAAGAAATACCGTTCAAGATATTGAGCACTGTGGTTCTACTTTGCACTACCTGGTAGAACAGGACCCTGACCAAGACTTTCTGTCTGTTTCTCTGAAGAGTTACACAGTTTGTACCTTCTCTGAACAGCGGTGCGGAATTGTGCAGCACTCAGTACAGTTTGTATCATGGAAATATTTTATCTCATTTGTCTAAGATTATATATTAAAATGTGAATGTATAAATTGTAGATGGTCTGACAGAGCCATTATAACTTTTTATATATGGTTTAGTGTATTCTAAACCTCAGCAGTAGAATCTCAGAAACTGCATTTGCCATTAACCTTAGCAGTCAATGACTTCATCACTGAAAGTCCCCGAAGCATTAATCATTGTATTCCAACACCACCCCAGCCTCCTTACTTCCAAATATGTTGTATATTGCCGTATTTTGTTTTCAGACCCTCTAGGATTGGAGAATATGAGGTTCTCTATAAAAGTACTCAGTATATCATTATTTTGAATGTCTTGATACGTGTCATAAAAGACTATATTTTGTTTCAAGTTCAGCCTGTTAATCCTACCTAGAAGCCTTTTTGCCAACCCACATAATTTTTCTTCCATCCCAACCTTTATAGGGATTTTGTTGTTGCTGCTAGGACTTTTCCTTTCTGTAGCACTTACTCATAAATCATCTACTTAGGCTTAAAATCACTTAATTTTCCTCTTCAGTTAACTTTCTGTAGGTAATATAAATCAGATTATTACATTATACATTTGCATAATTTTCCCAAAGCAAATCAAAGAATTTCTAACAAAAAGGATCCTACTAACCATTCCCACAGCACCAGATATAAGATGTGAGAGAAAACGGAGATATTTGGGCATGGAGGAAACTGAGTCACCAAGCATTTCTGTGAGGGGTGGGTTTGAACCTGGTATTAACTATTACTCCATACAAACACGTCTGGCTAAATGTTATAATGGCAGGCCACTAGACACGTTTCTATGAAAAACAGGGGATGCCTTTGCCCATTTCACCACTCTTGAGAAATACAGAGTTCCCACGTTGGTTCACAGAGCAAGACAAAAACCCCAGTTGCCTCTGGTTTCCTCAGAAACTACTTGCTACCCACCCTCCAGTGAGTATTTCCATGAAACTTGTCTGTTGGTATTGATCCTAGCCATCGAGGCCTTTGACTCCCATCCAGACTCCACATTGCCTTCAACAATGCTCTGCATCTTGAGATACGGGAAGTGGTTCAGAGCAGTGGGTATGGACAGAGAAGTGGCTGAATATTGTCCCATAGGAAGCACAGATCAGCCTCAAAGAATTACCCTCTCAAATTTTCAGTACTTCTGAGGTTGAGAAATCCCAGCCTAGAAATGTAAATTCCTTTTTACCACCATATTCCCAATTCTCTAAAACTCCTCTGAAGAGAGGGTCACATACCTCCTCTGAGAGTGACCAACTCCATCTTCTCACTCTCCACCTCCAGCTTCTTTTTTTTCCAAGTTACAGCAGGGATTCCGGCAGATAAGGTGGAAAATGTGGGAGATGGGGGAAACAATCATGTTTTGACTACATTCTTTCTGGGCTAATGTGGAGATTCCTGATAGGAAAGTTAATGGTTGGAAATAGGTAGACGTTGAAGGGATATAGGGAGAACTCAAGACTGGCTCTAGAAAAATAAATAATTAGGAAGGCAAACTTTGTCTCCCTGTTTCCTCTCACTGCCCCTAAGTTCTT
This sequence comes from Mandrillus leucophaeus, assembly GCF_000951045.1. Taxonomy (NCBI): domain Eukaryota; kingdom Metazoa; phylum Chordata; class Mammalia; order Primates; family Cercopithecidae; genus Mandrillus; species Mandrillus leucophaeus. The sequence goes on along the minus strand of NW_012101288.1, from coordinate 810,100 downwards.
TTAGTTTTGCTACTTTCTTTTCCTGGCATCTCACATTCTCAGTACTCCCTGCAGACCTGCTCCTTTTAGAGAACCTGGCTAACATATATCTCTGTGATACTCTTGCAATCAAAGAAATGAGTCTCTTACTGGATAATAGTTAACTAGAATGTGTCCTATGTGAAAAGAGAGATTAAACTAAGAGGAAGCATATTTTTCATAGCAAACCTTAAGCTAAGTGTTTTATAAGTACTACCACAACAAATCTATGAGACAGCTACTCTTCAGCGCCATTCTACAGATGAAATATCTGAGGCTCAGTATGACTAAGTAACTGGCCAACTATCATATAGTTAACAAGTAGTACAGCTGAATTCAAACCAGATCTTTCTGTCCCCAAAGCCATGTCCTTTCCATTTTACCACATAGCTTCCTGGGTCTCATTTTGCCTTCTTCCTATGAAATGGTGCATGCATTCAAAAATTATTTCAGGGTTCACCATATCAGTAGTAATTTCAGACATAAATCCATTTTGGTTTGACACATCTTCCAATGGACAGGTTCATCATTGCTCATTAATCACAGCAAGTAGGTGTAACATTTAGTCCACCTATGTGGAGTGTCACACCTGGGAGGACTTTGAAATATAATTCAAGCAGAAAAATATTTTTTAATATTTTTAAATATTTTAAAATATTTTTTAAACCAAATGCCAATCAATACCATTTATGGTGAAGTATTGTAATCACCAGATGAAGCCTGTTTCTTGAGCAACTATTTTGTGGCAGGTATTATGCTCAGTCCTGGGGTACAGAGACAATTGTTAACAGACAGTATTCCTAACCTCTTAGAGACTGGACTATACATCTAGTTTA
>NW_012101288.1:802364-803076 GCF_000951045.1 Mandrillus leucophaeus | reverse complement strand
GCCCTCTGACTTTGCGTTTGGCCACGTGGCTTGCTTTAGTCAACTGAATGAAGCAGTAGTGACAGTGTGTCATCTCTGAGTCTAGGCAATAAGAGGCTTTGCATGGTGCTACTTGTTTTCTTTACCTACATCATCTCAATGAGAAAAGCATGCCCAGCCTGCAGGTACCAGGACAAGGATGAGAGCCCCATGGATCAGAGGCACAGCAGGAAGATGTCTACTTCCCTCCTTCTAGATGAGCCAAGCCCCCACCAATTTACAGATGTGGTGTGAAAAATAATGCTTATTGTTCAATGCCATGAACATTTTATGCTATTATATAGCATTACTGTGGCCATGGTTGACTAATACAGATGGGGATCCATTCTTTGTTCCGAGATGTCTTTAAATGCAAACTTGACAGTTAACCAATAACAATAACTGCGTTTCAGCTTGAAATGTACCCAAAATAGGAAAACTAGAAACAATGAAACCAGAAACAAAGACTAAGAAAAATAAATGGTTCCTTGAATTGGCTTTCATTTCAAATATGATAACACAGAATTCAGTCCTCTCAGTGAAACTCACGGACTATGACTTGACACTTTTAATTAAAAAAGACATTAAAAAATTAACACAGAACTCTTCCCACTTTGCTCCAGGGCAGCTCATGAAAGATTGCTGCTTTGCTATCTGAATGCATAATATCTATGTCCGGGCCCATCTGCTTCCC
>NW_012101288.1:797543-800529 GCF_000951045.1 Mandrillus leucophaeus | reverse complement strand
AAAATATTTTTTAATATTTTTAAATATTTTAAAATATTTTTTAAACCAAATGCCAATCAATACCATTTATGGTGAAGTATTGTAATCACCAGATGAAGCCTGTTTCTTGAGCAACTATTTTGTGGCAGGTATTATGCTCAGTCCTGGGGTACAGAGACAATTGTTAACAGACAGTATTCCTAACCTCTTAGAGACTGGACTATACATCTAGTTTAGGATTATTCTTCAAGTGAGACAGAGTGAGCTGATACCGTCTTTCACAGGACAGACTCAACATTTGAAGTGATGACCAGGTTCCCTAAAGTTCTGTTTCCTTTCTTGGCTCTATCTTGGATGCCTCTATCTGAAGTGTTTTATAGACCCCTTCACCACACCAATCAGCCTCTTCTATGTGGGGTTCTGTTTCTCAGTGGTCATCTGAGTAGGGTATTGCCTAGAATGAAACACAATATTGAAGTCTACTGATGCTGAGGCAGAGAGATTAATTCCTTGAGCAGAGACTGCATTATGCACTTTATAAACCTTCCAGATGGTACTGATGTTCTGATTAATGTGAAAATCCCTACAAAATGTCTGGGCAGTGAAAAGGACAGTGAGAATCCATTGAGAATGCTAATGTTGCTCTCCAAAAATTCAGCCACCGAAAGCAGAGCCCGTCATTCTCATCCACAGGGCTGCAATCCTTGAATGATGGTGATGAACCCACACTGCTGGGACTATGCCGTGCTTCTGAGCTAAGCAGCTCTGCGAGGTTTCATCTCAGCTCCAGACTCTAAACCCAATCACACCCTCTCCTTAGTCCTATTTTCCTCACTCTCTCCAGATATTGATACTGAGAGCATTTTCCAATAAAATTCCTGAACAAAAAATATCAAAGTCTGTTTCCTGAGCAACCTGGCCTAAGACAGGGACCCACAGGGATCCAGGTAGAAATAAGCTCAAGCCAATCGACTTCTACAGCTGAAATTGCTTTTCAAGATTTTCCCATCCTCCAGTAAATGGGCTAGTCATTTATCCTCCACATTGTCCAGTCATTGGATGTGGGCTGGCCCTAGGGAGTGAATGTATCTTTGGGCGTGGTTGCTGTCGGTAGCTGGGAACAGACTTCAGCAGCTGGGGGATTGAGTGCCTCAGCCTTGTGGGTAATGTACTACAGCATCCACTGCGGTTCCCAAGTGACCATGTGGAACAGAGTCTCTGCCTCCCTGCATCAGAATGTGCATAAGTGAAAATAAACTGTGTGAACTAAGCCCTGAGATAGCACGGTTAATCTGTATCCTAGACTACCCTGCCTAATAAACCTACTTCATAACATTGTTGGAGAAATGCACGAGAATAAATTGGAATTACCTTACATAATCAGGGCCTTTTCCACCTTTTTCAGTGTTTGCACTTCTCTATTCCCTGCAGGCTGACGGACTTTAGAGAACTGTCTTTGTTCATAGTGTTACTCCCCCGGCCCAATTCCTTTGTGCTTTTCAAAGTGTGTTCCTAGACCACCAGCAGCAGCAGCATCTGGACATTTGTCAGAATGCAAATTCTCAGGCCCATCTCAGATCAACTGAACTAGAAACTGTGGGCATGGGCTCACCAATCTGTTTTATCCGTCCTTCCAAGTAATTCTGATTCATGCTAATTCGGGGAACTACTGCTCTAAGTCATTTTCTTATTTTCCCCAGACAACACTCCTGACATCTAGCCCAAGCTATGGGATCAGAGTGCATTTTTTGAGCCTAGGTCCCTATACTACTCTTTATATTCCTCTGTTTTCCCCATTGCACATTATATTATTTGTGTAGAAGTATGTCTTTTCTCATAGACGATGCCTTCCCCCAGGGCAGATATTAGATAATCATTATTTGTGCATACCTCATGCGTTGCATTGGTTTGAGCACATCAGGAGTACTTAACAAATTCATTCCATTGATAAATATTTATTTAAAACATAATCTGTCACGGCATTTTCTAGGTATCTCAGAAAGCTTCCATGTAACAAGAACAGACAGACAACCTCAAAAATCAATGTTATGAAGTGATCCAGAAGCTATGGGCAAAATAATATGTGTAAAGGATATACTGTGTGTTTGGTACTCTTCTGAGTGGTTTACATGTGTTAATTCATTTAACTTTCATGGTCATCCCATGAGGCACTATTATAGTAAGGAACATAATTCATTCTGAGAAAAAAATGCTCTTTCGTTTGGACATAATTATTAATAAGACTTTTGCTTATAAAGGGCAAAACAATAGCTCAATCTGGGAGGAGGGAAATAAAACAAAGGTAGTTAAAGTGAAGGACGATGTAAACATTCGGCCTCTTTAGAGATTAGCGTTTATGTTTTGATAACTGACTTTTCAACTCCCCTAAGAGAACTGGGTGGGGGTTTGGGGAAGAATAAACTGATAAATGGAAAATGTCTTTAAAAAATCAATAAAACTTTAGACCGGGTATGGTGGCTCATGGCTGTAGAGGCCACAGTGGAAGGATTGCTTGAGGCCAAGAGCTCAAGATCAGCCTGGGCAACATAGTGAGATCCTGTCTCTACAAAAAAGAATTTGTTTTAATTAGCTAGGTAAGGTGGCATACACTTGTAATGCTAGCTACTTGGGAGGCTGAAGCAGGGGGATTTCTTATGCCCTGGAGCTAGATAGAGCCACTGCATTCCACAGTGAGACCTTGTCTGGAAAAATAAATCCATAAAACTTTAGCTCCAAGAATGACTCTCTAAAGTAAAAATTTAGTCACTAGGAGATAGGAGGGAGATACTAGAGTAAAGGACCTTCAAAATACAGTACCTAAGAAAACCATCCTACTTTATCTTTACAATAAAATCTTTCTGTCATTTCCCAAAACTCTAGGAAATATTTTCTTCAATGTTACTTCAAGCAGAAAATTAAAGAAGGTTGTTTTCTAACCTGAAAGAGGTGTGGAAAAGCAGGACTTTAATACTATTAATCCAAAGAAGTGTTTCTTGGATTCCCTACT
>NW_012101288.1:788101-796428 GCF_000951045.1 Mandrillus leucophaeus | reverse complement strand
ACTTGACACTTTTAATTAAAAAAGACATTAAAAAATTAACACAGAACTCTTCCCACTTTGCTCCAGGGCAGCTCATGAAAGATTGCTGCTTTGCTATCTGAATGCATAATATCTATGTCCGGGCCCATCTGCTTCCCGTCCTACAGGAAAATTGTGAATGTCAGTGTCTCCAGTGAGAAACTGTCCTGTCGAGACTTAATTTCCTCAGTACTGATAATGTAAAAGCGATCTGGCAGAGTAAATTAGTGTATGATTCCAAAGCACAAATTTTTGATCATCTGCCATACTTCTGACATAAATCATAACAATCAAATATTTTTCACTAACAAGAATGTAAAGAGGCCTATTTGAAATGGCACAGCACAATCCTATTTTATCCACTGAAGCAAACTTTGTATAGTGTTATGGAGGCATAACACCTAGAATAGTGCTTCTAAAACACTGAAATATGTGAAAATCAGCAGATAATGTAAAAAGTACGTTCTGTGCAGTCAGGAAGGGGTGAGGTCTGAAGGTTTGAATATTTAATTATCTTCTGTTTGTAGCAGATGCTGCTAGTCCAGAGACCTCTATGGGGAAAATTTTTATCTATAAACAATCTCTGTTAGGATGAAGTTATCCTGAACTTCAGGACTGATTTTTAGTATTAATAAAGAGTAAAATGTAGGGAAAGGAATAGCATTTCAATCTAGTTGGGCAAGTAGATTACCCATTCATTCAACTTGATATATATTCTTGGCTAATCTGTTACATATTGCTCAGCCTCCATGCCTTTGGCAAAAACATGGAAATAACGATCATGAAAAAGCAATTAATCTATACAAAATCTTGCTACATGGTAACCAGACAATAAAGTGAGTTCTCTTTTTTTAATACACTACGATTTCAGTTAACCATAATCTTACTTTCTCTAATTTACTGGACTATTTCATGCTTTTAAAGGGGAATTTATCCTGGTTCTGTTTTTTTGTCTGTTTGTTTATTTTGTGACATGATCATAAAGAGACATGCAGACAAGATTTTCTGAGATGTCTGAGGTGTATATATGATATTCATTCAATAAAATTTGATTTAAGGCACATTCTTTGCTAAAACTGTGATGTGTGCTTTGAAGTATTCAAAGACAAATTTTCACAGCCTGAAGGAAGCTAAATTCTAGAAAGGATCAGATCTCAGTCCATTTGGATGTCACTATCTTCTTCTTGAACCTGTTTAATTAGACTTCCTAGAATTCTGCAACTGAATTTATTTCATTAGTATTGCCCTTGTGCTTTTAAGAGACATTGGGTTTTGTAGAATCAAAGATTTTTTTTCCCATAGATAAGAATTTTAGAAGCTGTTCTGAGCAGCTAATCATTTGCAAAAGGTTAACTAATCTTCATGCCTTAAGAAACATGCCTTAAGAAACTGGATTCTTCCATATTTAAGCAGTCTTAAATGTAAGTCACTGGTAAATGGCTTTTGAAACTAATAAGAAAAAATAAAGGCAAATGATATTACTAAGCAATCTGTAGTGTATATTGTTTGGATGGAAGGAAATTACTGAATTAATGGATTCTTGGAATTAACTTCTTAATTCTTGAATCTCAGACTCCTCCTTTGTAAAATAAAAATACATAATTTATATAATTTTAAAAGACATAATTTATTAATATATAAATTCAGTTACTTGTTATTCATTAATCTTTTTTCCTTCCCCTTCTCAGGTAAGATATCAAGTACGTAAAGCCAAGAAAAGTTAGAAAAAAATGATTTAGAGGGTTTTACCTTACAATTTCCCATATAATACATAAGGATGAATGTGCATATTTACTGTACATTGAAGTCTTGTTACATTCAATTATTGTTCTTCAGTTTTTCAGTACCATCCATTTGTGGCCCCCTACTCACTTCCTCACTGAGATCTTATATCTCAGATAAGCTACACAGCCACCTTGGTGCTATAAAGAATCTTCTTTCATGGTATTGGAAAGCTTTCACCAATATTCTGTCCTCACTCCCAACTATGTACAGTCTCCTGTGCCAGCAGCAGCCGGAACTGATAAGTCCAGTGGAGTCTTTAACTGCTAACAAAGGCTGAAGCTACAGAAAATCACAGAGTTGGAAGGCTTCTCAGGAAATGAATTCCAGACATTCAATTCGGACTCTGGGGTGGGATTCTTCTTTTCCATCAATGAATGCCAACCCTAGGCTTCTCTAAGTTGGCAGAGTTTGTGATTCAATTATAAACATTCTTATCATATAACCACAGAATTGCAACAGGATACACAAAAGTTAGCAAACCCATGCATAGCTTCTATATTTGTGTGAAGATGTCAAAGAGAATGTGGATATTTGCAAATGTTTAAGTTATTGCAAGAGTTACTTTCCTTGATGGACATGATTTACATTCCCAGTGCAATCACTTGCCTCTGCTTATTGAGCACCTATTGCATTCTAGATACATATTTGTCTTACCTGACCCTTACAACAACTTTATCAAGTAGATACAGTGCTGTCCTCTCAATTAACAGATGAGGAAACAGAGACCTACCCTGGTTAAATAAAATCTTGCTCAAGTCAGAGAACTGTGAAATGACAGAACTAACTTCAGGTCCAGTATTAGCTCCAAAATACAAAATTGTTTTTGTTATATAATGCCAATGTATTAAGAAAGGGCTCTCTTTCTCTTTGGAAAGGGAACTTCACTTTAGAATTTATAAAATATGGAAAATTAAAGAAATGACCAATTTCATGGTGCCTCTAAAAATTGCCATTGGAGCTTCTTCTTCCAAATTTTTTATGAAAGTTGCACATGAAAAATTTAACTGATTTGAATTTCCTATACTATTTACATACTTCTATATAATATCTAGCAGAAATGCTGAGCTGCTCAACAGTGGAATATCAAGATGGTAGAGATTTTTAACAGAGGGTTTGGGTAGTTGAAATCTTGAAGCTATCTCAGAAAATAGGGGACTATTGAGGAATGGAAGACTCAGTAAGGTCTACAAATTCATGAAAGAGATTTCCTCATGAAGACAAATTTGTTTCTTAGCAGCAAAACAAGAAATCCCCCCATAAAAGAGATGGACTTGTGGGATAATATTTCCTTAAGATCTCTCCAGGGTAGGATTGGGAAAGGAAAGTGTAGAGGTGGTAGCCAACAAGGAGGGAAAATGTAGTAGATAGAGAGTGAAAAAAAAAAAAAAAAAAAAACTAGAGAAGGAGATCTAGGAGAGAAAAAATGGAGAATGGACAAGGTGAAATGCAGTGGGCTTTCTAAAATAACCACTGCTCACTATCTCAATGAGTTTCAATAGAGCCTGTCAAAAGTATTGACACAAATGAAAGTTGAGATTTAAAAAACGAGCATTGGATAGCAGATGTATTAGTCTGTTCTCGTGATGCTGATAAAGGTATACCCAAGACTGGGTAATTTATAAAGAAAGAGGTTTAATTGACTCACAGTTCAGCACGGCTAGGGAGACCTCAGGAAATTTACAATCATGGCAGAAGAGGAAGCAAACATGTCCTTCTTCACAAGGCAGCAGGAGACAGAAGTGCCAAAGAAAAGGAGGAAAAGTCCCTTCTAAAACCATCAGATCTTATGAGAACTCATTAACTCTTATGAGAACATCGTGAGGGTAACTGCCCTTACGATTAAATTACCTCCCACCAGGTCCCTCCCAGAACATGTGGGGATTATGGGAATTACGGTTCAAGATGAGATTTGGTTAGAGACACAGCCAAACCATATAAGCAGAGATCACAAAGAAGTCTGGAATCCTTGTCATGGTTGACACCACTGGGCAAAAGTACATCTGACTTTGGGTCATATTCAGAATATAAATTAGCTATTCCCCAGTATCACAAGAGAAAAGCAATCAGACTACACTTGAGGTTGAGGGAGTTATGTTAGATCTTTGAAATTGTCAACATTTAAACCTATTGCATGGCTCATGCCTTCTCCTGTCTTGATAACATGGCTCTATCCTCATCCTATGGCTCCTGAGGGATGAGAGAATAAGTGCCCTGTGGCAACATTTTCTTGAGAATCATCTTTGTACACTCTGTGATATCTAGTAGATAAAGTGCTGAATACATTTGTATATTAATGAGTAATAATATAATGTTAGAGAATGTTTAGAATGTAGATTGAACTTTACAGCTGTGTGTCCTTGGACAATTTATGCAACCTCTCTGAGTCTTATTTTATCTATGGCAAAGTTAAAATAATAATAACTACTTTACAGGATGAGTGTAAAGAAGAAAAGGAATAATCTTTGCTGCATATATGTGTGTACATATGTGAAATACATGTCAGGCATGTGTCACAGTACCTGGAATATGGAATGTACACAAATAATAAGTGAACGCAGTATGTTTAAGTTACAAACATATTTTTAAGATCTGTTGACTTCGATTTGAAATCCAGTTCCATAGACTGAGAATCCAGAGCTCTCCTAATATTCCTGCTAGTTTCCAAGACTGGTTTTCTCTTGTCTTTTTCTAACTCCTCATTTCTGTATCAAGCTTGCTACCATTGGAGATTAATGCGAGTGTGAAGCAGGGTTCCTTCACCACTTCCCTCTCTAACTACAGTTTCTCACATATGCATACCACATTCATGCATTTTAGGGACAGTTCAGTTTTGAAGTTTATGGGGCAGGGTCATCTCAAGTATCCTACAGCAACTCACCATCACATTGCCTACATTGCTTTTTCCTTTACTCTCCTCTGATGAGTAGTGAGAAAATCTCTTCCTTTACTAAGCACAGAGCAGTAAAGCTCATATTTATACCCATTGGGTCCAGCCTTCCATTAAGTGGTTCCCCCAACAAATATAGTTGTTTTCCTCTATGGAATTCTGGTGAATAAAATGTTCTCCAGTCTGATATGTTATTACTCATATAATGAGAAACTCCCTAATGGTGAGTTTCACTAAGCCTGTAATAAGTTAACCAGGGCAGCTACTGAGTCTTTTCCTTCTCTAGGGTTCTTCAAAAGTAGATGTTGATTAATGTGTATGTGCGAAAGGGAGCTTGAAATCCTGTACTTTTCAGCTGATCTAATAAGTGTTTATATTTATAAAAAGAGCTTTTGCCCAAATGACCTCAGATAGATGGAGTTGGATTCAGCAAAGCTCAGAAAACTATGGATACCTGAGAAGCAGCAGAAAAAATAAAAGAAATTTGGTCTCCTGAGCCTTAGTTCTGTATGTTCTTTCCACTACACATTACATTATACCCAATGTCCTAGTTCAACCAAATAAACCTCTGAAGACCTCTGATTAGAGACCAGGAAGCATCCCCCTTCCTGATCAAGGCTGACCTCAAAGTTCTAACTCATTTAATTCTATTTTAGTTCCTCAAAACAAAAAGGACATGCTTTTCTTTTTAAACGATGCAGTGTTTGGAAACATCCCCAAGAAGATTCTTTCCTTTTTTTCAAAAATAAACCTCAGGGTCTGGTTTTGTTTGTTTGTTTGCTTGTTATTGGTGAGGTTGCTCTTCAAAAGAATCCACTGCAGTTGGGTTGCAGAGCCATCTGCCACTACATGCTCAAGTATTGTGGTTAAAAAAATCTGGCCACCCTGCCTTTGATATAAAAGAACCACATGGGTTGAGTCATATGCTGTGGAGAGAACACAGCTAATTATGGGATGTGCTGGGCCCAGAGAAGATGTTAACTGCTCCATAATTACAACTGCAATTCAAGGGAACAGAGTCATGGAAATCCAGTTAATATAAGGACGTCAACATAAAAATACTAAGTTCTAAGCCCCAAGCTACTAAAATATAGTTCCATTCTTGAACTTTTATTCTCATGAACTTCCAAACTGAAAATCTGGGTTGTCATCAGGGATATTCATGATCCTGAAGCACTTTTTGGCATGAAGTAAAATTTTGTTTCAACGATGCTATGTTATGATTGTTTGAATGATGCTGAAAGGATGGTACTAGTCCAGAAGATGCAGGACCTTGTTCTAGCTTCAGCTCTACAGTGAAATGCAATAGACTTTATGTATGTCCCTTAATATAAGTGGGGGAGTTTAGGAGGAAGTGAGTTGAGAGAATATCTGAATTTCTTCCCAGGACAAAAAGAAATAGTTCCTTTCAAAAAAGTTATTGATTCTCAAGTTTATGGCAGGCAAGTATTTGGAATTCAAAAATGAATAGAACATAGTATAATAGGCAATTTCACAAGGTTATTACACTTTCTCTAAATGTTCTCTAATTTAGAAAGGTCATGATGATAATAGAAACTTTACTCTTTTGATTTTTTTTTTTTTTAAATTTCAGCTCAAACTCTGATCAAGGGAAGTAACTACTCATGATGAGTGGACTAAGAAGGTAGTAGTTAGAGGAATTCAGAACAAATATTCAATAGTATTTAAAATATTTTTAAAATTACACTGAGTAGCCATCTACAATAAATTAGGAGCAGGTATTTTATGTATAGTAACACATAATGCTATACCAACTCTTCAAGGTTGATAGGTTATTCCTTTGTAAACTGGAAATGATGATAAGGCTCCAAGAGGTACCAGTCAAAAATCAGAGTTATCAGCTAGCACTGACAAATGCTAGGATTAGGACACTTACCAAATTTCAAAAACTAAGCTTTTAGCATATTAATGGGTATGCAGAGGGACTGAAATTGCAACAGAAGAAATGTGTCTAACACAGGATGCTTCATCAAACTATGAAGGGGAGAGTAGACTTTAAGGCATTATTTAATAGAGTTTGTCCCCATTGAGATTATTTTTTTTTTGAAATGCAGATGTCTAAATCAATAACTATGGCAAATTATGGCCAATGAGTTTAGGGTCTTCAAGAAAAAAATACTAATATTACTTTGTTTTTTCAAAAGGAAATGAGGCAGCAAATCTAAAATGGATACATGTTTTGACTTATAGGGAATGAAAAAATCTCCTTCCTCCACTCTTACTATTATGCCTGATTTTCTTTCAACCTGAATAAGTGGAAGAATTAAAAGTCACATATGATTCTATCTATACACAGTCCAAACCTACTTTAGTTATTCAAAGTGATGCTGGGTGTGTGTAAATCAAATATCTAAATGGAATGACTTTTCCTATTATTGTTTTTGGATGGACACTGCCCCGCCTAGATATCTAGAAATCATTAAGTAGAATGGAAGGAATAGCAAAAGGCTTTGGTGACTTTGGAAAGGCCAAGACATTTTTGGTACGTGGGGCCAAAGGCAAAATTGGAAAATAAGATGTTTTTAAAAACACCTGTTTGTATTGGATTGAATTATTTTATTAAGTCCTCTTCTGATCTATTGTTGGATAAATCTATATTCATGTCTCCAGTGCCTAGCATGATAACTGGCACATAACTGATGATAAATATTTTGCAAAATAAGCAAAGCAATGAATGTCATGGGGTTTCTTCAGCCGTGGGGTTGGAATACATTGAAACATGAGACTTATTAGTAAATGGAGATACCTCTTCTGCATTTCAATGTAAGGCATTTCAATGACAACAAGCCAACTGACTCTGTAAAAGACAGAATAATCTTCTTTTTAAGCCTTTATACTAGCCTAGAATCTGACCAGTGACCTAGACATCATAAATGATGGATTAATATTGGTTGAACTGAGCAACCCTACTGACATTTTGGCATACTGAAAAGCAAATCCAGAAAACCCCACTAAGGTAATACTACCTTGAATCTATAGGTAGGTTTTTAAAAATATTTGGAAGGATTTTAAAAAATACTATTTTCACATTTTATTTAGAAGGGAATTCTATGAGATTTGTAGATTGACTAGTATTACTCCATTTTACCAATGAAGAATTAAAGAACCCCAAATTTAAATGATTTTCCTAAGATTATTTAACAAGTTAATAACAGAGTCAAGATTAGAATTTACACCTTCAACACTAGCTCTTCTTGGTCAAACCTATCTTTCTAATGGATACAATTCTGCAAGTAACAGGTGGATTAGAGACAAAGACTACCCTGGCATAATAATAAAGCCAATATAGTTTTGTCAATTATATTGTTATAAAGCTACCTGGACGTGTATTTATACTTTTAATTTATGATATCAAAACCAAACTTGTTCACATAGTTGGATGCAGTGAATTCCTGAGTGTTCTTTTAATGAACAAATAATATAAATTCACAGAGCTAGCTTCTTTCAATCAATACGTATTCTTTTCTAAATATTCAAGTTAAATGCCAATGGCATTGCGAATGAAATATCCATACACATCTCTAGCTTTCATGAACCCAAACTATCTTAGAGTTAATAGGCAACCTCACATACACCCTCAATCAGAGAGCTTATTCCTTTCTCCCTCTACGTTCTT
>NW_012101288.1:780418-783246 GCF_000951045.1 Mandrillus leucophaeus | reverse complement strand
GCTTGAATCCGTGAGGTGGAGTTTGCAGTGAGCCGAGATTGCGCCACTGCACTCCAGCCTGGGAACAGAGCGAGACTCCATCTCAAAATAAATAAATAAATAAATAAATAAAGTTAACCAAAACAGTACCTGCCCCCAAATAGCCAAGAAATATTGCATCAAAAGAATAATGTAGCAAATCAAAATATAAAGTTACAGTTACAAAAGTGACACTGTAATTTGGAGGGAAAATAAGGGACTATTCAAAATGTAATTAGAAAAAGTAGACATCTCTTTGGAAAAAATAAGCTATGTATTTCATTCTAAACACAAATGAAAGGACTGAATATATTAAAAAGATTTAAAAAGTATCAGAAGAAACAAAAGACTAATAAGATTAATAAATTATGAGTTGAAATGTGAACATAATACACTAGTAGAAACCACAGGATACATATATAACAGATATGATATGAAGAAGGCCACACACATGACAAAAGTGCAAGTGGCTTCCTGAAGCTGACAGCAGCTCCTGGCTGAAAGTCAGCTAAGAAATAAGGACCTCATTCCTACAACCAAAAGGAACTAGACTCTACGGACAGCCTGAATGAGAAGCAGATTCTTCCCCAGGCCCTCCAGATAAGAGCCCAGTGTGCTAGACACCTTGACTTTGGCCTTGAAAGATGCTAAGCAAAGAACAAATCCAAGCCTCGCAGACTTCTAAGCCACAACTGTGAGATAATAGATGCTTGGTGACTTCAGCTGCTAGGTCTGTGATCATTAACAAATATAAATACCACACAGCTAATTTTTTTCTAAAATAATAAAGGTGGGTCTCAAAAATATCAGCTAAATAACAAAACAGCACATGTAGTATTATTACATTTTACTTTAAAAATGATCTAGGTATGTGTTAATGCACAGAAAAAAAGTATAAAATGGCACACATCACACTCTTGGAAAAGGAGTGGGATCAGGGGTTGAGGGATGAGTAGGAGAGCTTCATTTTTTAATTTTACATAATTTGTAAACAGTTCTGCACTGTTCATTTATTGTAATCAGCAGGTATTAATTTATTTTATTTTTAATATTTAGTTAGTTATGTTTTGAAATAGAGTCTTGCTCTGTCACCCAGGTTGGAGTGCAGTGGCGTGATATTTGGCTCACTGCAACCTCTACCTTCACTGTTCAAGCGACCAATTCTTGTGCCTCAGCCTCCTGAGTAGCTGTAATTACAGGCATGTGCCACCACACCCAACTAATTTTTGTATTTTTAGAGACAGGGTTTTGCCATGTTGGCCACGCTAGTCTTAAACTCCTGACCTCAAGTGACCCACCTGCCTCAGCCTCCCATAATGCTGAGACTACAGACATAAGCTATCATACCCAGCCTGTATTAATTTTACAATAAAATGTTTTTAAAAGTAAAGTACATTGGATCTCTACTTGGTAGAATACTATCTACCAAGTGCTTAAACATAATATTTATGACTGTGTATCTTTTATAATCTGATATTTTATATTAATCTTATATCCAGGAAATGCATTGCTAATCTTTATAACTTCCCAGATTGGTTTCTGCATACATATAACTCTTTCTCCCTATAAAATGTAGTTACCTGTGTAACATATGCCAACTACCTAAAATATACAAAATGATTGACAGGATAAATAGAGGGTTTAAAAGAGGGCAAAAAGATATCCTGGAGAAAGCTGGCTTGAGTGGATTCTCTTCAACTCAATTCACTAAACATGCTGGAGGAGACACAGCATGGAAAATGACCATAGTTTTTTCAAAGACACTCCCTCATTTTGAAGACATACCCAAACCTTGTGCACAGAACAGAGTCAGTCATCTGTTTTGTGCCCCAATTTGTCCTCCTTTATTAAAATCTAAAATCAAGGCAACACTTTAGAAAACTTAAAATAATTAGAGGTTTTACATCAGTGTCTTTTAGTATTGACGTTAAGAAACAAAATGAATACGATCTTCAACTGAAAACTCACTCTTACAAGTAGTATATCAAGTCACTTATCTGCTAAAACATGAGGGTAAAGCTATCATCAAGGAAACATTGCTCTTTGGACCATGGTCAAAATTATATTCTTCCCAATAGATAACTACAATGTCCTTTTAGCTACTGTTTGTTAAAGGTTTGTGAAGTTGTAATTTCTATAGCCACGTTTATGTACCTATTTATATGGTGCAATCTTCGTTTGGAAGGCTAGTATTATTTCATTATAGTTTCTCAGAGACAAAACAAAAATATTTGTTTTAACTTACCCATTACCAAAAAGACTATTCATTTCTTATTAAAGTAATACTAATATTGGATTTGAACATGAAAATAATGAGAATGATGCCTTTGCAGCTGAACAGAGAGTAAAAGAATCTTAGAGTATATCACTCTTTCCCTTCTCCAAAATGAGATTATCAGTAGGATACAAAACTCAGTTTCTTGAATCACTGAGAAGGACATCATCCCCAGTCTTTCTAATCACACACCTGCTCCCAACCACTACTTAATGTCACTGCGGTCTGTTTTGCTTGAATTCTTCTCTCCCCCAAAACCAGAGAACCATATGTAACCCCAGATAATACGCACTTCACTTTCTTTTCTGCAGTTAGCATTCCTGCAGACCCTTCTATATGGTTAGCACGGCGTGCTCTCAGAGCTACTTGAAAAAAGAACTCCACCTACTTGTGTTATGAAGTACTGGTACCCAGGAGCATAATGATTAAGGGTTAGGATGCTAAGCTAAGTTGGATTACTTAGTATAAGTAATCCTTAAGCATTATGAAGGAAATCCCAACTCTGCCATTGGTGTGTCCTTCCACATATTACTTG
>NW_012101288.1:776468-779508 GCF_000951045.1 Mandrillus leucophaeus | reverse complement strand
GGCCTCCCAAAGTGCTGGGATTACAGACACGAGCCACCGCACCCGGCCAGTTTTGTCTTATTTTTTAAACTAAATTAGAGAACATCTCCAAGGCTCTTTGAAAACAAGGAAATTCCCTAAGAAGAACATCAGTAATGAATGGCACAGAATTACACACATACACACTGTCAGTCAATTGAGAAGGACACAGAGTCCAGCTGAAGAAAACAAAGCAGAGAATCTCTTTATGCTTTGAGACCACTCATGTTTGTTTCCCTCTGTATTTGCATTTCAGAGGAAAGGTAACAATTGATGCATGCCAGCTGAAGTCCACTTCAGTCCATATTCTAGAGCTTTTGAGGTATTCAATCAACTCAGTTCTGAAACAGGAAACACAATGTCCTTCTGCCAAAATACTTACTTTGCATAACAGGTTGTTTTTCCTATTTGGCATATCTTAAGAAATGAATTGTAAAGCTAGTTCTTTCAGCATGTAAAAAATCTAATCCCAGAGCAATACTTCTTACGATTACTTATTCATTTTGTAAGTAGATATTGTGCCTTAGATTGAGACCACATTTATGGGATACTCTTTTTCCTGGCTGAAGTGAATGGTTCTCTCCCTGAGTCCCCATAATTCGGTTTGGCAGTCTGATGTCAATCGAGAAAAACCAGGAGACAGGTCTCAATCATTTTATAGGGTTTGTTTGCCAAAGTTAAGGACATGCAACAGGGAGACAAGTCTATGCCTTCATCAAAAGGTGATTTTGAGGGCTCCAAATTTAAAGGGGAAAGAGCAGGATATTGAGAAATACACAATTTTCATGTAAGAGGTGGGTAGCGAAAAATAGCCTTTGTCTGGCTCACTGAATCTGCATTTTTTTACAGAAGATGACATAGACAAATAGGGTAGAGGAAGAATGCAAGGAATCTGCATTTTACATAAGACAACATAGACAAAATGGGGCAGGGTGACGATCAGATATGCATTTGTGTCTGTGGGCAGGGGGGTGACTGCACCTGTAAAGATAAGCTATCAATTTACATTGCCATGGTGAAATTTTAACAGAAACACCTTAAAGATCTTGCAGCTCACTAGGGATATCCTTGTGGGCAAAATATGGGGGAACCGTTTAGCTTTTCATCTTGTAACCATCTCATCTAGGAACCAAAAGGGGGTGGCAGGTTTGCATGACACAGTTCCCAGCTTGACTGTTCCCTTGGGCTTAATGAGGTTGGGGTTCCAAGATTTAATTTCCTTTCATACCTACTAAATTGATCTTCCAAAAAAAAAAAAAGGGAAAGTTGTGGCCTTGAATTCTGAAGTCACTCTAGGTTGTGTTTATTAATTTAAACATAGCTATTGTTCTGTATGGTATTGAGGGAGGCCAGGATTGGAGTCAGAAACTAAAGTTTGATTTCCTACTATGCTAATTGGCTGAGGGACTTTAGCAAGTCACTTAATCTCCCTAAAATTCATTTTTCCTTATATGTAAAATGGGAATAATATGTAGCCCAAGAGAATATTCAGAAGATTAAATGAAGCAATTCATATATAACAGTTCTGTTGCTGGCGCTTAGTAGTAGTTCAGGAAATTTTGGTGATGATGATGACGATTCGTCTGAGTTGTATCTACAGATAGTGTTCTAAGGGAAGAAAACTTAAGCATTTTGAGGCTAGTCAACTCTCAATTATCTATGATAATGAGAAAAGATTACTTATCATAGAAAGTAAGATTAATAAATAATCTAAAAATATATTTCCCAAATTAAATCTTTATTGTTTTTCATTATGAAACTTACATATGTTTATTGTAAAATTTTTAAATGATATAAATATGTGTAAGGTAGAAGTCAAATTTTACACTTCCCAACTCTAAGATTCAGTGATTATTTTTTTCATATTTCTTTAGGTACGTCTATATGTATGTGTATATATAATAAACAAATTATTTAAACAAAAGTGAATTGTATTATATATGCTATCCTACAGATTGATTCAGTTCTGTTCAATAATATATTCTGAAACTTTCATGTCATTACAGCTAAAATTTCTCCTTGATTTAAAATGCTATGTAATACACTACATAGATATACAAAAATGTATTTACCCAAAGTTGTTTTGAAATATAAATTGCTGGCCGGGTATAGTGGCTCACACCTGTAATCCCAGCACTTTGGGAGGCCGAGGTGGGAGAATTACAAGGTCAGGGGTTCGAGACCAGCCTGACCAACATAGTGAAACCCCATCTCTACTCAAAATACAAAAATTAGCTGGGCGTGGTGGCGGGTGCATGTAATCCCAGCAACTCAGGAGGCTGAGACAGGGGAATTGCTTGAATCCGTGAGGTGGAGTTTGCAGTGAGCCGAGATTGCGCCACTGCACTCCAGCCTGGGAACAGAGCGAGACTCCATCTCAAAATAAATAAATAAATAAATAAATAAAGTTAACCAAAACAGTACCTGCCCCCAAATAGCCAAGAAATATTGCATCAAAAGAATAATGTAGCAAATCAAAATATAAAGTTACAGTTACAAAAGTGACACTGTAATTTGGAGGGAAAATAAGGGACTATTCAAAATGTAATTAGAAAAAGTAGACATCTCTTTGGAAAAAATAAGCTATGTATTTCATTCTAAACACAAATGAAAGGACTGAATATATTAAAAAGATTTAAAAAGTATCAGAAGAAACAAAAGACTAATAAGATTAATAAATTATGAGTTGAAATGTGAACATAATACACTAGTAGAAACCACAGGATACATATATAACAGATATGATATGAAGAAGGCCACACACATGACAAAAGTGCAAGTGGCTTCCTGAAGCTGACAGCAGCTCCTGGCTGAAAGTCAGCTAAGAAATAAGGACCTCATTCCTACAACCAAAAGGAACTAGACTCTACGGACAGCCTGAATGAGAAGCAGATTCTTCCCCAGGCCCTCCAGATAAGAGCCCAGTGTGCTAGACACCTTGACTTTGGCCTTGAAAGATGCTAAGCAAAGAACAAATCCAAGCCTCGCAGACTTCTAAGCCACAACTGTGAGATAATAGATG
>NW_012101288.1:764327-775343 GCF_000951045.1 Mandrillus leucophaeus | reverse complement strand
AAAATCAAGGCAACACTTTAGAAAACTTAAAATAATTAGAGGTTTTACATCAGTGTCTTTTAGTATTGACGTTAAGAAACAAAATGAATACGATCTTCAACTGAAAACTCACTCTTACAAGTAGTATATCAAGTCACTTATCTGCTAAAACATGAGGGTAAAGCTATCATCAAGGAAACATTGCTCTTTGGACCATGGTCAAAATTATATTCTTCCCAATAGATAACTACAATGTCCTTTTAGCTACTGTTTGTTAAAGGTTTGTGAAGTTGTAATTTCTATAGCCACGTTTATCTACCTATTTATATGGTGCAATCTTCGTTTGGAAGGCTAGTATTATTTCATTATAGTTTCTCAGAGACAAAACAAAAATATTTGTTTTAACTTACCCATTACCAAAAAGACTATTCATTTCTTATTAAAGTAATACTAATATTGGATTTGAACATGAAAATAATGAGAATGATGCCTTTGCAGCTGAACAGAGAGTAAAAGAATCTTAGAGTATATCACTCTTTCCCTTCTCCAAAATGAGATTATCAGTAGGATACGAAACTCAGTTTCTTGAATCACTGAGAAGGACATCATCCCCAGTCTTTCTAATCACACACCTGCTCCCAACCACTACTTAATGTCACTGCGGTCTGTTTTGCTTGAATTCTTCTCTCCCCCAAAACCAGAGAACCATATGTAACCCCAGATAATACGCACTTCACTTTCTTTTCTGCAGTTAGCATTCCTGCAGACCCTTCTATATGGTTAGCACGGCGTGCTCTCAGAGCTACTTGAAAAAAGAACTCCACCTACTTGTGTTATGAAGTACTGGTACCCAGGAGCATAATGATTAAGGGTTAGGATGCTAAGCTAAGTTGGATTACTTAGTATAAGTAATCCTTAAGCATTATGAAGGAAATCCCAACTCTGCCATTGGTGTGTCCTTCCACATATTACTTGACTTCCCTCAGCATCAGTTTTCTGATCTGTGAAACCAGAATAATAGAAGTACTTACTACAGAGTTTCCATGATCGTTAAATGGGATCATATGGTGTCTGGCACATAGAAAGGGCAAAAAATAAGTTAGCTTTAATTGCTAGCATTCTCACTATTTATCTGCACACCCGTGTTGGCCAGACTTATTCAGCAAAACAGGTTACACCAATTCCCACAAGGCCAGTGTATCACTTGCAGGTTTCCCTAGTCTCTGGGTAAGTAAGCCACATGGTAGGTGACTCTAGCAGCAAAGGGGTGAACTGGGGAATTCTGCCCTGAGTCCCAGCTATTCCTACCCCTCCATCTTCCATCTCACTTAGGACCCAGATAAAAAGGACACAAGTTCCATGGCTCATGCCACTGTATAGACATTGCCCTTCTAAAACCAGACCCTCTGTAGTTAATTGTGTACACATGTGTCAGTTGCTAGATTGTGAACTTAAAGGAGGGAACAAGTTTCCTTTCTCTTTGTTTTCATTTGGTCATTTGCCTTGTACTATGTCTGGAAAAGAATGCTGAATAAAGGGTGAAAGAATAAATGGTAGTAAGATTCATAAGCAAGTCAACTGAACCAGCCTAAAGTAAAAGGGCAATTGTCATGTTATTTCCCAACTCATTGTGGGATCCTTTGTTCCACCTGTAAAGGATGGTTATCAGTGCCCTCTAGCATGCCTTAGTTTCTCTCTATCCCTGCTTCAGACCCCTTCCCTCAAATTTCTGTATCAGAATCCTCCACTCTCTTTCTGCCAAGTGGCAATCAGGAGAGAACGTATTCATTAATCAGGGAAGCAGCCCCTAAGACAAGGTACTAATACCTCGATGTAACAGAAATCCTTAATTCAGGGAAAACTTTTATTTGCTAAGAATCTAATATGGGTCACCATAGTGGGGCAATGTCAAGATCTATATCAGGCAGGTGAAAGACCACTATTTTATTGTTCTTTCTTTTGGGGATCCTAATGACCTCTTTAAGTGACTTTAGAAAAATGCTGTTGTACATGTAGGATCTGAATAAGTCTGGCCAGCTGGCTACTGCTTCACTAATTCTATCTTTTTTCTTTGGGTCCTCCAGAACCACTCTTGAAAGAAAGTTTATGCAGACGGCATCATAAGAATAGCTGCTGCATTGTTTGCAAGCAATTAGAGATGGCAGAAGGGTTATCTAGTTCCTCATCAGAGGCCCCAGCAGTATTGTTCCAAATACAATCAAATGTTTGATTTCTTTGGATGGCCACATGTGTAAACGTGACCAGAGGCTGCTACTTTCCTTCTCAGTTGAAAGCTTCTGCTAAATAAATCATAGCAGCTCCATGAGAAAGTGAGGGGAAAACCCACCAATGACTAGTCAAGAAACTTTCAAGTATAACTGAGGAAGTCATTGGAAGAAAAGAAAGCAGAAAGCCTACCAACCCAGCTGCTTTTCAGATGGCACCTCCTATGACCCCTGAATTGCCTAAGAGTTCTCTGAAATAGAACATGTATTGCACTACCTTGACTGGCTTTATTAAATTAGAGTGTAAACTCCCTAAGGACAAAATCTCACGTGGCATAGTAGCAACAGTAGATTTGGTGAGTCAGACTACAGGGGTTTGATAACAGTATCTGTTACTAATACATCTATAATCTTAAGCTAGTTATTCCACGTCTCTGGTTTTATTTTTGCAAAATGAAGATGATCATACTATCTACCCTATAAGTTTATTATCAGTATTGCTTGAATTAAATCATCCATCTAAAACCCCATGCACAGGACTGGGCATGTATTAGCACTCAATAATTATCAATATCAACTGCTACTACTGATCAATGCTGCCTTCCAAGTGCAGTGCCCACTGAACAGAATACTCTCAAGACAGATACAATTTAATAGATAAATCTCAAGTATTATCCCATAAAACTGCTACATTGATGTATAAATGACATGGCCTAGAACAATTGTATCATCATATCATCATACCTCTGGTTAACTTATCAAACACTTCTGTTTTTATCATTTAGTACCATGATATGAAATATTTGAGGCAGCTATATGTGAATACTAGGAATTTAAACTAGGTCAAGAGAGTTGTTTCTTTATTCAACAAACAATTTTGAAGCAGATACAGTTTTCTAGGCATTTCAAATCACTAAGAAAGTTACAAAAGGATAAAATTCACATATAATTCTTATTGACAGTAGCTTATATTTATTACTCATCACAGAATAGGCATTGTGTTAGGCTCTTCACGTATATTATCTCTTTTACCTTCACAAAAACCAGCAAAGTAATTAGTATGCCCATTTTAGAGAGAAGAAAACAGAGACTCAAAAATATTCAATGACTTGCCCTACATTTTTCAACTGGAATTTTCAAGAGCCAAACCCCACTCTGCAATTCCAAAGCCTGTTTTCTTTCTATTCTCTTACTATTCCTCTTTCAACATCTCACCATAATGTTAGGTAGAATGGAATAAGCACTCGAATAGAGGTACAAGTAAATTATTATGGAACTCAGGGAGGGAAAACGGTGGATTTGAATGGTAGAGGATTTGGGAAGGTTTCTTCAGGGCATTTAAAATGAACCATATGCAATACATGGAATTACAGAGGGAAGGGAGGAGTAGAAAAAAAAGGGGGCATGAGGAATGAAAACCATATCTGCAAAGATACAGCAATGTCAACTTGCAGGGGAGAGTAGCTGTGTGGTTAGATATAGAGAATAGGCTGCAAAGAGGGACAAATTATGTTCAGGTGGAAGTCAATCTCCAGTGTTAGAAAAAATGGTTAAATCTTTCAAAGCATGGACAAAATTTCCCTGTATCTTTACAAACCTGGTTGCATAACTGAAGCAAAGATGAACTTTAGCTCTACCATAATTTTGAAAAACGATCACAATTCCTGTTTGAGCAGGTCTGACTTAATGATATTTGTCTATAGCACACAGACGCACACACACACACAACCGTGAGCAGCTGATGTCTGAACAATCATATCTTGGCCATTCGTTCTCTCCACACAATTTCTCCCCAATGGCAAATCACCCAGAGATCATTATTAGTTCCACAAATAGCCAATCAGCAAATATTTATGGTAAAGTCAGTCTGTTGCAAGATCTAAAAGACAGACGGAGGGAAAAGGAGAAAAAGAGGGAGATGGAGAGGGAGAGGGAAATGGAGAGATACAGAGAGAAGGAGGGAGGGAAGGAAAGACAGACAGAGAGAAAGAGCACGCACGAGAGAGCTAGAGCACTTTATCAGTGGCTCAAAAGCAGGTGTCTTAAGAGGAATATAGAGTTTTAAAAATGGCAAGCCTAGGCATCAATATAGAGCTTGGGGCGGTGATGTTCAGAGACCTGTAGACCTTCAAGATGGCCTATTTTACCCAGTTTTATAGACAAAATGTTTAGAAAGCCTTGAACCTGCACCCAAACCCAATGCTCCTGTTGCCCTAGACTCTCTACAACCATTTTATCATTTAGTTGTTGTGAAAGCAGTGACTGCTGCCTCTAGAATATATCCCGTTTGCCTCTGAAGGGAAGGCTTTTTTTGGCTACAGCAAAAGGAAAGTGGGAAGATAAAACAAACTCTAATTCATCTGTTCTTACTCATAGGCTTCCCATCAAGGATGGGTTTTATCCTTATTTAGAATCAATACTAAGTAAAGAAAGTATAAATATACCAATTGAAAAATGCTTTCTGTGGAGACCTTGGCAGCCACAGCAAATTGCCTGAGGTTTAGAGACACCATGCATTTTCCCTAGGTTTTATTCTGAAACCCTCAAGTGTTAAAGCCAATCATTTCCTGGGACCCTTGATATAATAGCATCTAGGATCTGTTAATAGGGTTTCTTTTTTTGTTGTTTGTTTTTTTAGTTCTGAGACCGAGGTAAATTCCTAACAGACCAACGGAGTTTT
Source organism: Mandrillus leucophaeus (assembly GCF_000951045.1). NCBI lineage: Eukaryota > Metazoa > Chordata > Mammalia > Primates > Cercopithecidae > Mandrillus > Mandrillus leucophaeus. The sequence continues at coordinate 770,459 of NW_012101288.1, read as the reverse complement.
TACACCCTAATTGCTTTTGTTGACTATTTCTCCCCAAGAGATAATAGAAGCTGTAGTTAAGTTGAGTATTACTATGTTTGAGAACATAAGAGGATCTTGGAGAAACTGGAGGATTTCCCCTGGGCATCTCCCATTGGTTAGACTGGTGTCAAGGAACTCAAATGTCAGAATGCTCCTAGTGTCTCCATATGCTGCTATAAGTGACACAGACTCTGAATTAGGTGGCCTTAATTCCCTTATCTTTTCTCACACTAACTAGCATTTTAACCCAAGGAAAAGTTGAACTCCAAAGAAAGATTTTTTTTCTGTATAGTGGGAGAGTTTAACTGGCATGTTCCCTTAGGATCACCCTAGTGCTAGTCTATTTCAATTTATTTGGGTTGCCCTAGATCAAACTTGTCCAACCCTTGGGCCACAGGCCACATGTGGTCCAGGACAGCTTTGAATGCAGCCCAAGACAAATTTGTAAACTTTCTTAAAAATTAAGGGTTTTGCAACAATTTTTTTTTTCTCATCAGCTATTGTTAATGTTAGTGTATTTTACTTACGGCCCAAGACAGTTCTTCCAATGTGACCCAGGGAAGCCAAAAGACTAGACACCCCTGCCCTAAACAAACATGAAATGAACCACAAGATAAGGGGTCAGGGCTGAACATCCTGAGGAAATAAAAGGCAAATGGATATTGGCGGTGGATTTAAAGGGTTTATGACTGGATTTGTTCTCAGGCTTTTGGAAGACCTGAAATCTTTTGGCCAATGTCATCTTTGGATTAATGAGTCTCAAGTTAACTCACTTTGTTGAGGACATAGGGGCAACTTATTTTCATAAAAAGTGAAACCAAAACAGCCTTGACTGATGAGTCAGGTCTTGGACCACTCTCTGGTCACTTTTTCACTACATTATGCCACCTACATTTTCTCCTTGAGACCTAAAGGAAGGAGAACATAAAAGGCAGATGACTTGAAAACATTAAACTATTATTCCCAGCCTAAAGACTATTCCAGAAGATGATACACACAAAAATGCTTTCAACATGCAAAAAGTGTAAGAAATTAGAAAATTAATGTCTCTCTTAGAGCTTCAAAATTAGCATTAAAATGGTTAGAGGATCCTACTGTAAAGGTACCTATATACATTGACTTAAACTGGCATTTTCTAACTTATTTGACCAATGAATACACATTTTTGTTTTGTTAATAAACATAAAATTTTGGTTTTGTTAATAAACAAAAACCACCAATTATCATTGTATTTTGTTTGTAAATATCTAGATATGACCACTCCTATAGACCTATGGAAAGATCATTTTATCTGCACTGTGAAGTAACTATCTCACTCATCTTAGCGTGTGCCTATTTGTATCTCTTTTTTCCTAACTACCTTCATTTGGCACAGAATTGACTTTTAGTATAGGGTTCACAGCCTGATCTCAGCAATTTCTTTATTCCCACTATTAACATGACACCTCTGTATCCCCAAAATTACCTAGCATAATGTTTGCATACCATGGATACAGAAATATCAGTCATTATTCTGTAACTGATTTATATAAAGTTTTTCTGTCATTTTTCTGTGGGGACAAAAGCATGAAGTGAATGATCAAGCTGGTCACTTATATATGGGCACCATTGACTTCTATCACATCGGTTTGTGGCATACTATCCAACGATGCATGCTCGACCTCTCATGCATTAGTGAGAGGAGTGCAGCCAATCTAAGCCTCCTTTAAGTGTAAGTCCAGGGAAAAGGAAGCCACAAGCATCCTCCCTCAAAGCCAGTACACGCAAATCAAGGTCAGCAGTTAAAGGCCATGGTCATCTGCTCAGTGACCTGTCTTTACCCTTGGGGGCTGGTTCAGTTCCAGATAACCTCTGGTCAGAAGGAACGAGTCCAGACCAGGGTGGCCAGAGGGTCCACATGACATTTAGTTGCTGCATGAAGTCCAGCCCAGTTGTAGGCCATCCCTTGGATGTAATCCCAAATGACAAAGTCACAGACAATAAGACGTAGCCAATACACATAAACACAGATAACACGACTCAGCCATATGCATTTGTTGATCAGAAGGAACAAAAACAATTTTTCGAGACAAAAATAAATGTACTTGGGATGTTGTAGGGACTCAACACATTGCATTATTCTTCTTAATCATGGGCTCTAAGAAGGCTTGGACTGCAGCCTGTGGTATTGTGCTCAAAATCCCCCTGATCCCTCAATTTTATTATCTATAAAATGAAAATGAAATAGAATCATATAGGGAATATGGCAAAGTAAGCAGTTCCTAGCATAGAGTAAGCATACATTAAACATTTTTTTTTTAATGGGACAGTGTGACAACCGCATCATTTTGTCATTGTTTGTTAGGATCTCTTTGAAGTTGACCTCCAGACTATCTCAATGTCTTTCTTGCCTTATTCCATTCTTCCCTTTTCTTTCGTCCTCCTCTCCCTTCTCAACCCTTTCCTCTGTTTCTTCTCTCTGTTATCTCCTCTGATACACTGGGTCAGCCATGATCTTTCAAATGCCTACTCCTTTCTTACAGATAGAGCTGGGGAGAGAGAGACAGAGCAATATCCCAGCTAGGGAAGGGGTTCTCCCTTGGAATAACCTGTCTTCCCTTGGGAGACAGGTTCTCCCCACAGATATGGTTAGAAGTGGTCACTGGAGTGAAGGAGGGCGACAAGCTTTGGTGACAGTAGCTCACACACACTTCAGGATCTGAGGAACAATGGATAAATATCTCTTTTTTTATCTCTTAATTCACCATGAAATTGCCAGGATCTAGCCCCACCACTGTCCTCTTGTACTCATATGCAGTTCCATTAAGAGTGCTCAGCTTAACTGCCTTTGATTGTGATGAGGGTAACACCAACCCATAATACTAAGGTGTCCAGTGGGCTGCTGGCTAAGACATGCTAGCTCCTGTTTTTTGTAACTGGAAATCATTTACTTAACAAATATTTTTCAGAAATCAAATATTATTCTAATCATATGCACTAATTTGAAATTAGTAATCATAGTTACTAATTTGAAAAACATTATTTTGCAGAAGTATTCAATGACTCCATAACAACATATGCACATGCAAACATCTCTTAAGTAAACATTAGCAATTTTTAAGTAATATTTTTAAATGAATATAAAAGGTAGGCAGTCGAATACACAAATGGCAAGCATACAGCTTGATGAATTTTCACAAATGGAGCACACCCATATAACTTTCACCCTGACCAAGAAATAGAATATTCTAAACATCCAAAGCCTCCATCATCCCCATCACCCTCTCTTCCAGTCTCAAGCCCTCCCAAGGTAACATTATCAGAGTTCTAACACTATAAGCTAGTTAGATTGCTTTTGAACTTTATTTAAATGGAATTAATCAGTCTCTAATCTCTTGTAGTCTGACATTCTTTACTCAACATATCATTGTAAGATTCATCCACGCTGCCACATGCAGTAAACGTTCATTTGTTTTCACTGATGTAGATTAGTCTTTATCAGCCAATTTCAATTAGCTTTACATATCAAACTTTGCATTGTTCAAAGTGCTTATAAAAGCAGGAGCTGTGTATTGACTACAGGCAAGATCAATAATTTGCTGAACTTTTACATGGCTCTATTTATTCTTTCTCCTACAGGCTTCCACTGGCAATAGCCCAGACTCAGCCATGAAAATGGGCTTTCAAACTGTGTATTTCTTGCCTCCCTTTTCCAGTTTCTGTCTCACCAGTTGATACAGTTTGGATGTTTGTCCTCTCCAAATCTCATGTTGAAATGTGATTACCAGTGTCGTGGTGGGTCCTGGTGGGAGATGTTGGATCATGTGGGTGGATCCCTTATGAATGGTTTAGCACCATCCCCTTAGTGTTAAGTGAATTCTCATTCAGTTAGTTCACGCGAGATCTGATTGTTTAAAAGTCTGAGAACTCCCTGCCCTTGCTCTCTTGCTCCCTCTTGCCACGTGACATGTCTGCTTCCCCTTTGCCTTCCACCATGATTGGAAGCTTCCTGAGACCCTCACCAGAAGCACATGCTGGCACCACACTCACTGTACAGCCTGCAGAACCATGAGCCCATGAGCCAATTAAACCTCTTTTCTTTATAAATTACCCAGTCCCAGGAATTTCTTTGTAGAAACTCCAAAACAGCCTAACACACTGGTCATCTGGCATCTCCCCGACCACCTTCTCAACTTTACCCACCCTTCCCAAAAGTATGATCAGAGAGGTTGAGGTGTAATATTTTTCCTTTTCTGCCAACATAGAAAAAAACAAACTACATGTGCAGAGAATACTGCATAAGTTTTCAACCCCTGCCTATGTCGGTCTTCACATTGAAGATACATGATTTTATTTGAAATACCATGGATATTCATACAATAAGAACAAACATTTGTCCCCACATTTAAAAAAATATTTAGGGTTTATCTGGGTGAATTTTTTTTCTATCACCTTAAGTAGGTAGAGATAGGTGAAATTAGACTCTAGTGAGCTAAAGTGAGGGCAAATATTACAACAAAACAAGGGATGCTGAGAGACAACATCTGTGGCTAACTTAGCCATGGAAAAAGCCCTGGAAATGGAAGAAAGTCTAACACGCTAAAAATGGAAGAAAGGAAGCATACCAAGCAATGCAGTCGCTCCACCAATGTCATTCTGGCCCATCCCAAAGGAACACAAATAGAAATATTCTGGAATCTAGCGCCACTGATATTTAAACTCAATTTCCCGCAAGGTCAGGAATAATAGCGAGTTATTTGTTTTACTAACTTAGGTTGCAAGTGCCTTGGGCGGATCCTGTGCCTTCTTCTATATCGCACTCAGCGCCAAGAACACTGTTAGCCATCAACAAAACCATAATAGAGCTAGAGCCTTTTCTAAAGGCCAACGAAAACACACACTGAGCTAATGGAGACATTTACAGGCAAAGGATTCCAGTTTCCTTTCTGAAAATGCCACCAAGACAGCATAGCTAATTAGGTCTTAGTAAATGACAGACTGACCAGAATGGTCACCTGCCTTTATGTGTATACCAGACCATTTTTCTGCTAGCTTGGTTTTTATCTTTGCTTTTATTCTTTTAGCTATAAGTTAAAAGGTCTATTTTTGAAATTTCAAAAGGCTTTATCTGAGATCTGACTTGTGAGTTCACAGGAATTTCAGGAAAATGGGAATACAGAGCCTTAACATTGTAAAGAATGAATTTATTCACTTGAAGCTGTTCACTCATTCCTCTCCTACCCCTGTTACCTTCCCTTTGGCAAAACTTCAAAAAATAATTTTGTCCAAGGCCACCCAGAAATGCAATGACAATTCCAGGGACAAAATTCAGATGTTCCATGCAACCTTGCCTCTTACCCAGCCTAAGAGTAATCATAATTTTTCCAATATTCCCATTATGGTTGTCCTCATGACAGTCTAACTCAACCCTTGTTTGTGTTTCTGAAAATAACCCAAATTGATGGAGATAGGCATTGCAAATACGGGATACTGAAGTAGCACAGACTCGAAATCTAACAAGTTCTCTCTGTGAACAAGAATGACTTTGACATCCACTAAGTTCCTGTAAGCCTAGAGAAAGACCACAGAAGATGAATGTTAATCACTGGAAAGCTCAATAAGAATTAATGGAGCTTCTAATATAAGAAATCAGAATACAAATGTTTCTGTGTCCCTCACATTCTCTTCCTCCAAAATACTAGCAGAAAACGATAAAACTACAAGTCATAGACTTTATCTACCAAAAAATGAATAAATAAAAATTTTTGGAGATGCCAAAGTATCAGCATAGAAGCCAAAACATACCAAAAACTTGCAATGCAGTATGGCAGAGCAGAGAGAAAATGGACCCTATAAGTAGATATGTCTGATTCTAGTTTCATTTGTTATTAGCATTGCAGTTTTCTAAACCTCTCACAATTTTATTTCCCCACCTATAGAATTAGGACTAATAATTATGTATATAATTATATATATATATATATTCCAAGCTCTTTCCATTACAAATATGAAAAAATTAACCCAAACTTGCTTAACCAAAACAAATTAATTAATTAAAATAAAAGAAATATATTGAGTAAGTACCTGAAAAACCTAGGAGCCTCTAGCTTTTGGCACAACTGGATTCAGGTA